>NC_091455.1:208401034-208691034 GCF_027789765.1 Dendropsophus ebraccatus
TAAAAAAAAAATAATAATAATAAAAAAAGGAAATAAGTTATTTGCGGCCCCATCAGAAAATACCTGTTTTCATCCATTTGTATAATTTCTTGATTCACCAGCTTAGTTTACTTCTGCAGATTATTTACTAAACCCACAAAGAGACGACGCTCATCCCGGTATCATCTAAAAATATATCTTCCCATAAGTAATCAACCCAATTATAGTATAATAGCTGAGCCCCCTAGTGGAAATAGTTCCTTCTCCTGCTGGTAAAAATTATAATAATCACAGATGTTTAATGAACAGAATTAATAATATGTTAACAGATTTCAAGAAGGAAAATTCTATCAATGTTTGATTTGAAGTTTCCAAAACTTATTTCGTCTCTCTCAGAATAAATATTAATAACGGAGCCAGAAATTTTATTTATTTGCAATTTATTTCTAGCATTGAGGACTTTATTATCTTGGATATTTACTATGTAGAAAAAGACAATAAGGAATTTCCATTTTAAAGAGGCAGTGTTGCGATTTATTATTATTATTTTTTTTAAGAAATCAACAGGGGTTGTTATATACATGGCCACTAGGTGTCTCCCTTCACTGCAGCACAGCTATTGCACATCTACATTCAATAGCAAATAATCCCAGGGGATGCTTGCATTGTATGGTCAGCTCTCCTGTCACATAGCACCAAAACCTCTGTAAGGAATGTACAATGTTTTAGACTTTAGCCCACACCCAGATCCATTACAAACCTCATGAATCTTTTTCCCTGTTGGCCACTTCTCCTTCCAGGTCTGACAGCACTCTCTGCCTACGCTACCTCAGAGATCTACAAGCTACCCCCTCCCGCAGCTAAGACTGTCTTAGTCCACTACTCAAGTGACAATAAGTTAGCCAACCCGCCCATCATCTGCTGCCCAGGGACATTATCTAGGTGATACTGCAATGATGCATTCTTTATAGTGTGACACAGTGCTCTCTGCTGCCACCTCTGTCCATGTCAGGAACTGTCTAGAGCAGGAGAGTTTTTCTATGGGGATTTGCTGCTGCTCTGGACAGTTCCTGACATGGACAGAGGTGGCAGCAGAGAGCTCTGTGTCAGACTAGAAATAAAACACCACTTCCTGCAGGACATACAGCAGCTGATAAGTAATGGAAGACTGGAGATTTTTTAATAGAAGTAAGTTATAAATCTGTATAACTTTCTGAAACCTGTTCATTTGAAAGAAAATATTTTCTCTGGAGTACCCCTTTAACAGTACCTTAGGCAGATAATGACATATGGCAAATGGCACTAAGTTTATCTGTATGGAGTGTAGTTGTTGTGTAAAGCAATACTGAGATGATGATGATGATGGTGATGAATCTCTGAGCTTGGCCTTATACCTGGTTCAGAGGCACAGAAGAGGCAAAAACTTCTCTTTACTTTAGAACAGGGTAAAACGATATTATAGCCTGTAGTAGTAGTCCATATGATCCTGGCCTTCCTTCAGGACATACAGCAGCTGATAACTACTGAAAGACTTGAAATTTTTAAATAGAAGTAATTTACAAATCTGTATAACTTTCTGAAACCTGTTCATTTGAAAGAAAAGATTTTCTCCGGAATACCCCTTTAACAGTACCTTAGGCAGATGATGACATATGGTCAATTGCACTAAGAGAGTTTGTCTGTATGGAGTGTAGTTGTTGTGTAAAGCAATACTGAGAGGATGATGATAAATCTCTGAGCTTGGCCTTATACCTGGTTCAGAGGAACAGAAGAGGCAAAAACTTCTCTTCTCTTTAGGTCAGGGTAAAACGATATTATAGCCTGTAGTAGTAGTACATTTGATCCTGGTCAGTTTTACGTCTTGCTCTACCAGTAGCAATTCATAAAATTAAATGTTAAGATTGTTAGAACCATTTGAGACATTATAAGGCTGCAAACTCCCTGAGAGACCAATGGAATAGAAAAAGGTCTCGTACTGATTGACTCTGGCCCGTATAGTTGGCTTGGCCAGGGGGGTTATTCCCTCTTACTAGAAGGTTCTAGAGAATTCTAGCAAGTGTAAACAGCATGCAAATAAAAAAAATTTCATGCTAGTCACAGGAGGGGCTTTATAGAAAGAGGGCGTGGCTTTCCAGAAAAGGGTGTGGTGCCATTGTTTCAAACGTGCACACCAGAATGTGAGATCAGTGCCAGACAAAAGAGGAAGCTGAGTATGACGGGCACATTGCATCCAGCTTCCTTCTGTGTTGGAGCTTACCCAGCATGGAGGAGATAGGGCTGATTATAACAGTCTGTGACCAGTCACATGACTGGGAGGAGTCATGCAAGGAATAAGACTACAAAAGGTACATAAAAAAGAGCCGCTTGTGCGCAGTGTGTAGCAGAGCTGTATGTGTCTGTGATTCTACGTGTGCAGTAATATTGTGTGTGTGTGTGAGTGTGTGTGCAGTAAAGCTGTGTCTGTGTATGTGTGTGCAAGTATACATTCCACTTGGACCCAGTGGGAAACAGATCCTCTCCGAACGTGCCAAGCACAGGTGTGAACAGTGGTGTATAAGTTCACAATGGGATCAACTGCTCAATGTGCGCAGTGGTGTAAATAACACGCCCCAGGGCAGGATATTCTAAAAACTATTTATTGAATGCGGCAATACGCTTAAACTCCCCAATACATGGGAGTCTTTCTGCTGTGTAGGTGTGTGTAGCAGAGCTCTGTTTATTTGTGTGTATGTGTGTTGAGCAGCTCTGTGTACGTGATTGGGTTTCTATGTGTGCAGTAGTATTGTGTGTGCGTGTGTGTGTGTGTGCATGTACAGTAAATCTGTGTGTAGGTGTGTAGCAGAGCTGTGTTTCCTTGTGTGTATGTATGTTGGCTATTGCTGTGTAAGAGTTGGTATATACAGTAGCTCTCCAGCTGTTGTGAACCTACAACTCCTTTTAGCTGTCAAGGCATGATGAGAGCAGTAGTGTTCCAACAGCTGAAGAGTTACAGTTGGGGAACATCTATAAATAGATACAAGATGGATAGATAGATAGATAGATAGATAGATAGGAGATAGATAGATAGATAGGAGATAGATAGATAATAGATAGATAGATAGATAGATAGATAGATAGATAGATAGATAGATAGATAGGAGATAGATAGGAGATAGATAGGAGATAGATAGATAATAGATAGATAGATAGATATACAACGAATAGTCCGCAGCACTCCAAGTTGTGAAACAAAAAGTGGTATTTATTCCAAATATATCATAATATCAAAAATAGTGACATGCAGCAAATAGACGCGACGTTTCGGCAGCCTCTACGCTGCCATTCTCAAGCGTGTCTTCAGTGAAACAAACTCATATATTTATCCACACATGTGAAATACAAAAAAGCTTTCCATTGGTTCCTAAAGTGCATCAATTAGTCCACACTCGTGTGGACACATATGTGAATCTTAACCCTTTGTGTACATTACGATTGCATATACTGCAAATATACTAGTGAACAAGTAGTGAGTGCAGGCTTGAAAATGTTATGCGAGAGACTGGCTCTCTAATAGATTAACAAATGTCCAAAAATAAATGTCCAAAAATAAAAAGTCCAAATATGCATCCATGTGGTAATACCATGAAATCACCCTTGCTTGTACTTGAGGAACGTAGGGCTCCGCATCAGATGGAAATCCAGCGAGCTTGTAGTTGCTTATATCATCCACCGGCTCAGGGGGGCAGTGTGGTCTCACCATTAAGGATCATTGTAGACACCGCTTCCTAGTCACATCATCCGATCCACTAAATAGGTGAATCGAGGTGTGCATCCCAGGTTGACACCCCTTCCACGCCGGACAAAAGTGCAGCAAGGAAACGCAAGGTCTCCAACAAGTGTGAATAATGATATGACGTTCCTCAATGTAGTTACTATATCATCCACCGGCTCAGGGGGGCAGTGTGGTCTCACCATTTAGGTTCATTGTAGACACCGCTTCCTAGTCACACCATCCGATCCACTGGATAGGTGAATCGAGGTGTGCATTCCAGGTTGACACCCCTTCCACGCCGGATGGCCACTCCAGGCCGTATTACAAAAGTGCGGCAAGGAAACGCAAGGTCTCCAACAGGTGTAAATAAAAATATGAATATAACGTTCCTCAATGTAGTACTGGGTGAATTCTTGGTCCACAGGATCTACAAAACAAAAAGTATTCATGTAAATAAAGGTACAACATAAAAAATAAATGAACGTGAGTGCGTTTTCACCGAGCCCTCTCGTTGGGTGTGAATACTGTTCAGACTACAAAGGGCAATTAAATTACTTGTACATTCCACTTGTCACTTTATACTCTACATTTAGTCCTTTGGGAGTCAAAGATTGCAGTTTGTATATCCAGTGTAATTCACGACGTTTCAGAGTTGTTAATCTGTCACCCCCGTATTTTAAAGGTAAGACACGGTCTATGACCATGAATTTAAGGTCCTTTTCACTATGTGCATGTTCAGCAAAATGTTTTGGGACAGGTAAATCAAGTTTTTTCTTTCTTATGGTATATCGGTGCTGTGTAAGTCTAGTCTTAATGTCATATGTTGTTTCTCCTATATAGAGTTTTTTGCACGGGCACCAGAGGGCATATATCACCCAATCAGAATCACAGGTAAGTAGATGATTGATTTTATACTGTTTGCCAGTTGTTGGGTGTATGAAATGGGTGCCTTTGTTCATATGTTTGCAATTTATGCATCTGCAACATGGGTATGAACCCTTTTTCGGGGTACTCAGGTATCTCTGTGGATCTTTTTTCGGGATAGAGATATCCGTTTTCACCAGCTTATCCCTCAGATTGTAACTGCGCCTATAAGACAGTAATGGTGGTACTTGAAACTCAGCTATGTTGGGAAAAGAGTTTTTTATGACATACCAATTTTTTCTAATGATGTTACCTATTTTAGGTGAATAGTGTGTATAGGTGGAAACAAATGGTATTCTTTCTGTCAGTCTTGTTTTGTTCTTTTGTCTCAATAATTGTTCCCTATTGGTGTGTGTAGCTTTCTCACGGCTTTCAGCCAACACATCAATAGGGTAACCTCTCTCCCTAAAATCCTCCATCATCTGTTCTAGTGTACTGTCTAGTTCCATCTCGTCATCAATAATACGTCTTGCTCTCGTCATTTGACTTAATGGTAATGACCTAACCATCTTAGTCGGGTGGCAACTTGTGAAGTGCAGTAAGTTGTTAGAGTCAGTAGGTTTTTTATATAGAGTAGTTGTGAGTCTATTGTGGTCTTTGTGTACCATAACATCTAAATAATGTAGATGTGTGTGCGACCATGTCATCGTGAATTTGATGGTGGCATCTACTGTATTGAGGTAGTCACAGAAAGTCTCCAGTGTATTACTGTCACCAGTCCAAATCATGAAGGCATCGTCTATGTAACGCCACCAGACCAAAGCATGTTGGAAAAGTGGCGTCACATAGACAAAATTCTCCTCCACATAATTCATAACAATATTTGCGTACGTGGGCGCGACGTTAGCGCCCATCGCGACTCCACGTCGCTGTACATACACCTGATTGTCAAAACAAAAGTAATTGTTACTCAGTACAATGTCCAAAAGCCTCAAAATGAAATCATTGTCCTTAGCTGCAAAGTTTAATTGTGGTAGCATGTTAGTCACTGCATTCATTCCCATCTCTTTGTCAATAGAAGTATATAGGCTTGTAATATCTAACGTAACAAGTAAACTGTTCTCCGGTATTTGTAGTTCTTTAATTTGATTCAAAAATTGTGTAGAGTCTTGAATGTACGATTTTGCATTGATCGCTAAAGGTCTTAACACTTTATCCAAGAAAATGGAAATGTTGCTAAATACTGACCCCCTCCCTGAGACAATAGGTCTCCCTGGAGGGTGTGTCAGTGATTTGTGTATCTTGGGCAAAAAATATAACAATGGCATTTTTGGAAATTGGACAGTCAAAAATTCTTTCAGCTTTTCATTAATGATGTTGTGCATCAGACCTTCCTGCAAAATAGAATCTATTTTACGTATGATCTCAAATTTTGGGTCACATGTAAGTTTCTCATAAACACTCTCGTCAGTAAGTTGTCGCATGGCCTCGTTCATGTACAGTGTCCTGTCCATGACCACGATCGCACCCCCTTTATCCGCTGGTTTAATAACCAGATCGTGGTCATGGATCAGGGCCTTGAGCGCTGTCATGTCACCACTTGTCATATTAGGATGTAAAACATCCCCCTCAACACATTCAGACTTCATCATATTAATTTCCTGTCTTATCAAGTGAAAAAATGTCTCAATGGGTGCAGGTGTTATGGGTGGATTAAAGTCACTCTCTGTTCGAAGCCCCAAGTTATGCATATCAAATGTTATACCACGGTTAGCTTCTCTACTCTGCATGGATGCATTATTAAACCAAACACGTAAATTAAGTCTTCTAACAAACTTAATGAGATCTAAATCAGTCTCAAACCAGTTCACACACGTACTAGGGCAAAAATTTAAGCCTTTGGATAATAAAGTCACCTGATCAGATGTCAGAGTAGTTGAAGAAATATTCACCACCTTCATGGTTGTTTTCTTCTGGTTCCCATCCGTGATGTTCCCACGCGGTTGGTGCTGCTGGTGTTCCTGCTTTTGTTGTTTCTTCTTGGTCCTTTTCCTTTTTCGTCCTCCTCTACGGGTTCTTCCACGATCTTGTCGGTGTTCTCTAAAAAAACATCATTATCTTTGTCTTTATCTTTGTTCACTTTGGTCGTTTTTATAAATTCCTTCTTTTTGGATTTCCTATAGGCATTTCCAGATTCATCATCACCCCAAACGTAAATCCTGCCAGACAGGTAATCTTGTGCATCTCTGTACCATTTGTGTTTTTTTTCGTCCTGTATTTCTTTCTTATGTTTCTCCAAAAAGTTGTTCTGCTTGGAGATAAATTTGTCATAGTCATCTGTTGTCAATAAATTCTGTAACATTTGCACTGTAGGAGTAATTTTAGTTTTTATATCTTTAACTTGCTTTTGCATACATTGCATCTGTAAAATAATAATGTCCAGTGCATATCTGTTGGAAATCATTTCAAACTTATTCCTGAACTCAAGATCTTGCATAAACATGTTGGGTTTAAGTTTTGACCGCATACCTCTTGGGATTCTGTGTGCTTTGTAGTACTTCCCCAAGGCTCCTATGTGTAACTGAAGAGCCAAAAGTCTCTTAGTCAGGTATTCGTAATTACGCTGGATATCGATGGCTGTGGGTTGATCCAAGTAATCCGAATCTCCCTCGATGTCGTCCAACACAGCATTCACTTCCGTATCTGAGAAGGCAAAGACATTTGCTGCAGTGTGTTCCAATTGTAATAAACATTCTTCAGTTGGATCAGCAGTAATATTCTCCATGTTATATTGGTGTGCCAGCTCAACGGTAGATATAGGAAAAAGAATATAAAAGCAGCACTACCTTGTAAAACGTAGTTTGGTGCCAGCAGATTCCCCAACCAGGGGTATGAATGTCCATATACAACGAATAGTCCGCAGCACTCCAAGTTGTGAAACAAAAAGTGGTATTTATTCCAAATATATCATAATATCAAAAATAGTGACATGCAGCAAATAGACGCGACGTTTCGGCGTGGAAGGGGTGTCAACCTGGGATGCACACCTCGATTCACCTATTTAGTGGATCGGATGATGTGACTAGGAAGCGGTGTCTACAATGATCCTTAATGGTGAGACCACACTGCCCCCCTGAGCCGGTGGATGATATAAGCAACTACAAGCTCGCTGGATTTCCATCTGATGCGGAGCCCTACGTTCCTCAAGTACAAGCAAGGGTGATTTCATGGTATTACCACATGGATGCATATTTGGACTTTTTATTTTTGGACATTTATTTTTGGACATTTGTTAATCTATTAGAGAGCCAGTCTCTCGCATAACATTTTCAAGCCTGCACTCACTACTTGTTCACTAGTATATTTGCAGTATATGCAATCGTAATGTACACAAAGGGTTAAGATTCACATATGTGTCAACACGAGTGTGGACTAATTGATGCACTTTAGGAACCAATGGAAAGCTTTTTTGTATTTCACATGTGTGGATAAATATATGAGTTTGTTTCACTGAAGACACGCTTGAGAATGGCAGCGTAGAGGCTGCCGAAACGTCGCGTCTATTTGCTGCATGTCACTATTTTTGATATTATGATATATTTGGAATAAATACCACTTTTTGTTTCACAACTTGGAGTGCTGCGGACTATTCGTTGTATATGGACATTCATACCCCTGGTTGGGGAATCTGCTGGCACCAAACTACGTTTTACAAGGTAGTGCTGCTTTTATATTCTTTTTCCTAGATAGATAGATAGATAGAGAGAGAGAGAGAGAGATAGATAGATAGGAGATAGATAGATAGATAGATAGATAGATAGATAGATAGATAGATAGGAGATAGATAGGAGATATATAGGAGATAGATAGATAGATAGATAGATAGATAGATAGATAGATAGATAGGAGATAGATAGATAGATAGATAGATAGATAGATAGATAGATAGGAGATAGATAGATAGATAGATAGATAGATAGATAGATAGATAGATAGGAGATAGATAGATAGATAGATAGATAGATAGATAGAGAGATAGATAGATAGATAGATAGATAGATAGGAGATAGATAATAGATAGATAGATAGATAGATAGATAGATAGATAGGAGATAGATAGATAGATAGATAGATAGATAGGAGATAGATAGATAGATAGATAGATAGATAGATAGATAGATAGGCGATAGATAGATAGATAGATAGATAGGAGATAGATAGATAGATAGATAGATAGATGATAGACAGATAGATAGATAGATAGATAGGAGATAGATAGATAGATAGATAGATAGATAGATAGATAGATAGATAGATAGGAGATAGATAGATAGATAGATAGATAGATAGATAGGAGATAGATAGATAGATAGATAGATAGATAGGAGATAGATAGATAGATAGATAGATAGATAGATAGATAATAGATAGATAGATAGATAGATAGATAGATAGATAGATAGATAGGAGATAGATAATAGATAGATAGATAGATAGATAGATAGATAGATAGATAGATATAAAAGTATATCAGCAGCACAAAATCCTAGTGAGGTGGGTGCCAGTTGTAGTTCCAACCACGAACTCTTTATATATTGAGGTAAATTCAACGGCACTCCAAAGGATAGTGGAAACAAAATTTGTGATTTATTCCAGTGTGCAAATCATACACAGCACAGCAATCTCTGAGGCAACGTTTCTGTGGCCTCACGCCACCATTTTCAAGCCAAAAGTAAGTGAGCAAACACACATTTAAATATATATGGGTTACACCCATGGGTGTGACCCCTTCGTGACATCATACATCAATCACAGTGGATTCAAGTGGAAACACAGTTACTAGTGAATTCAATAGATTCAAAATAAAGTGAAAAAAAATTGTGAAAAAAACCACGTTAAATGTACATCATGCGTTAAAGTGAGAGTAAGTCACATAAATATTTTATCCAGTGAAAAAACACCCTTCAAGTGTCCATATTAAAAATAAATAAAGTCTTTGTTAAAGTCCTTATTCCAAAATGGAAAATATCCATGTAAATTCGCCTGAAAAAGAGATGCATTACATCGTTCAGGGTTCCACTTCAGGAACTACAGCAGACGCTAGAGCTTCCGTGGTCACAGAGTAAAGCGTTCCCATCTCCAGGCAACAGATGACGGGGATAACCCTCCTGCGTAAACGTATCCATTGGTGTCGGTCTCCGGATCATGCAAATTAAGCCGCCATAGCAGACAGCAACATACAGTAGTTTATCGCTTTGCAGCCGCTCAACAGCGGAGTGAAATCCATCCCACCGGAGCATGCTGTTCAGCAATGGGACCTCTCTGGTCGCCACTATGGATTAAAAAAGACACAATTCGGGATTACCGCAGACACCGGGGAACGCATCATCTGAATAACAGCTCTCCAGGAGACAGGTAGTGACACACTTCGGCTCAAAAAACGCGATCTGCTGTTAAGAGTTCCGTCCGTGTTCCCACCACATTCTGTAATATAGAAAAAATAATTAGATGTCACATGTTTCACAAATAAAAGTGTAATTGCTCACAGTTCACGGAGTATACTCCAACTTACTAGGAAATGACAAGCTCATCTCGACATATGTTTAGAAATTTTATATTCAATATTGAGACCAAAGTCCCCCAAAGCATCGGTTTTAAAAATCCACTCCAACTCCTTTCTCCTAAGGAGGAGCTGTCTGTCTCCCCCTCTTTGTGGCATTTCCACTCTATCCACCACCATGAATTTGAGATCACGTTCCGTGTGCCCCTTCTCAGAAAAATGTTTGGCTACAGGGAGATCTAATCTTTTCTTTCTAATAGTATAGCGGTGGTGATTCAGTCTCGTCTTGAGATCCCAAGAAGTCTCTCCCACATAGATACAGCCACACGGGCACCACAGAATGTAAACAACCCAGTCCGAGGCGCATGTTAAGTATTTGTTGATTTTAAATGTCTGTTTGGTGGTCGGGTGTACAAATTCTGTGCCCTTTGTCATTAGTTTGCAATTAATACAGTTGAGACAGGGGTACGACCCCAAGCTCCTCTGTCCCAGGAAAGTCTGTCGACTATTACGTCCCTTACTTAGCACATTTTTAACAAGCTGATCCTTCAAGTTTCTACCCCTCCGGAACGACATCAGGGGAGGGGCCTGGAAATCAGCTATCTTTTTGTGTGTGTTCCTCACTATGTGCCAATATTTGTTCACAATTGTCGTGATTTTGGGAGACATATCCAAACATTTTTCTGAGAAGGGGCACACGGAACGTGATCTCAAATTCATGGTGGTGGATAGAGTGGAAATGCCACAAAGAGGGGGAGACAGACAGCTCCTCCTTAGGAGAAAGGAGTTGGAGTGGATTTTTAAAACCGATGCTTTGGGGGACTTTGGTCTCAATATTGAATATAAAATTTCTAAACATATGTCGAGATGAGCTTGTCATTTCCTAGTAAGTTGGAGTATACTCCGTGAACTGTGAGCAATTACACTTTTATTTGTGAAACATGTGACATCTAATTATTTTTTCTATATTACAGAATGTGGTGGGAACACGGACGGAACTCTTAACAGCAGATCGCGTTTTTTGAGCCGAAGTGTGTCACTACCTGTCTCCTGGAGAGCTGTTATTCAGATGATGCGTTCCCCGGTGTCTGCGGTAATCCCGAATTGTGTCTTTTTTAATCCATAGTGGCGACCAGAGAGGTCCCATTGCTGAACAGCATGCTCCGGTGGGATGGATTTCACTCCGCTGTTGAGCGGCTGCAAAGCGATAAACTACTGTATGTTGCTGTCTGCTATGGCGGCTTAATTTGCATGATCCGGAGACCGACACCAATGGATACGTTTACGCAGGAGGGTTATCCCCGTCATCTGTTGCCTGGAGATGGGAACGCTTTACTCTGTGACCACGGAAGCTCTAGCGTCTGCTGTAGTTCCTGAAGTGGAACCCTGAACGATGTAATGCATCTCTTTTTCAGGCGAATTTACATGGATATTTTCCATTTTGGAATAAGGACTTTAACAAAGACTTTATTTATTTTTAATATGGACACTTGAAGGGTGTTTTTTCACTGGATAAAATATTTATGTGACTTACTCTCACTTTAACGCATGATGTACATTTAACGTGGTTTTTTTCACAATTTTTTTTCACTTTATTTTGAATCTATTGAATTCACTAGTAACTGTGTTTCCACTTGAATCCACTGTGATTGATGTATGATGTCACGAAGGGGTCACACCCATGGGTGTAACCCATATGTATTTAAATGTGTGTTTGCTCACTTACTTTTGGCTTGAAAATGGTGGCGTGAGGCCACAGAAACGTTGCCTCAGAGATTGCTGTGCTGTGTATGATTTGCACACTGGAATAAATCACAAATTTTGTTTCCACTATCCTTTGGAGTGCCGTTGAATTTACCTCAATAGATAGATAGATAGATAGATAGATAGATAGATAGATGATAGATATGGGAGGTAACATACACGCTTGTATGTCAGTTCTTCTTATCGACCACAGAATCTTCTGTATGTGCTAAGGAAAACATGAGATTGGAATAAATACTGGAATACCCTACACATAATGAAGACATACTGTCGCCAAGTTTCTGGTAATTATACTAATTGGCTAAAGTATTCAAAATGCATGTAGGAACAAAAAGCCATTATTATCTGTTGAAAATAGAAATGGCTCTTATGTTTGCAGATTAAGAGCTAAATACACAATATTGTGCAGCCGTAAAAGTATATTAATGGAGGAAAGCATAAAGTACTAAAAAAGCTGACATCCCATTCCCTATGCACATGAGAAATGGAAAGCTTAAGTACGGTTCAAAAGGTTTAATGTATAAAACATGTTTTTTTAAACCTTTTGTAGGTTGAGCGCAAGCAGAATATGACTCACCGCTGCATCATCCATCGCTCGGTCTGTAAACGGGAGGCCTCAGCCTTCAAGAAAACAAGAGTTTTACTGTAAGTGGCAAACAAGAGGCATGAGTAGTCTTAAAGGGTTTTAAGGGTTCAGAAGTTCACCAGGGCGCACAGGTTCTGTTTAGGACATGCATCTTCATTTTAGAACTAATTGCAAAAAAAAAAACTTTGGAAAGCTCCATAAAATCCATAGAAGAGCTTCTATAGACTGATCTTACCTGTTAGATAATACTGTTCCTATATACAGGAATATAACTACTATAATACTGCTCCTATATACAAGAATATAACTACTATAATACTACTCCTATATACAAGAATATAACTACTATAATACTGCTCCTATATACAGGAATATACCTACTATAATATTGCTCCTATATACAAGAATATAACTACTATAATACTGTCCCTATATACAGGAATATAACTACTATAATACTGCTCCTATATACAGGAATATAACTACTATGATACTGCTCCTATATACAGGAATATAACTACTATGATACTGCTCCTATATACAGGAATATAACTACTATAATGGCATAAGCAGGAAGAAAATAATCCAATGCACTCACCGGTCAGATGCACTCTTCAGTAGTTTATTGATATTGTATCATACCAAGGAGGGGGAAGGGTGGAATAGGTGCGGGAACGTCTCTGCAGTAACAGGAATATAACTACTATAATACTGCTCCTATATACAAGAATATGACTACTATAATACTGCTCCTATATACAAGAATATAACTACTATAATACTGCTCCTATATACAAGAATATAACTACTATAATACTGCCCCTATATACAAGAATATAACTACTATAATACGAACTGGAGAGAATGGAACGGCTGCACATCCCATCTATGGCCAATGTCACAGGACCAGACCCAAAAAGCCCCACCAAAACCCAGCCAGCACCACCGGCGGGGAAGGCTGCCCCCAAACGACACAAGTATGGATATGGTATTACACTTACCATTGCTGCTCTCACAGAATGGGGGAGACATAGGGTCCAGACATGTGAGCACAGGCATCTCCTGGTGCTGGCTGGGTTTTGGTGGGGCTTTTTGGGTCCGGTCCTGTGACATTGGGGTTGCAGGGCCGTTCCATGGCCTCCTTTCCCTGCACGTGCACGCTTTGCGGGGTTGGCGGTCGCTTACCGACACGGTGTGGAGTTAGCGTAGGGACCCGTGTGGACCAGAGGACCTGCGCGGTGGTACACGGGGCAATATGGCTTGATCAATTCATATACAGACACTCTGGTGTTGATTTTTAATATAGGCCTAGCGGCATTAGTATCAGCCATGGATGGGATGTGCAGCGGTTCCATTCTCTCCAGTTCGTGTTTTACAGTTCTCCCTCTCTGAACAGCTAGCACTCCTTTATAAGACCCACATGACCAAAATTAGCAGGATATGCCTGTGCTCACATGTCTGGACCCTATGTCTTCCCCATTCTGTGAGAGCAGCAATGGTAAGTGTAATACCATATCCATACTTGTGTCGTTTGGGGGCAGCCTTCCCCGCCGGTGGTGCTGGCTGGGTTATGGTGGGGCTTTTTGGGTCTGGTCCTGTGACATTGGGGTTGCAGGGCCGTTCCACGGCCTCCCTTCCCTGCACGTGCACGCTTTGCGGGGTTGGCGGTCGCTTACCGTCACGGTGTGGAGTTAGCGTAGGGACCCGTGTGGACCAGAGGACCTGCGCGGTGGTACACGGGGCAATATGGCTTGATCAATTCATATACAGACACTCTGGTGTTGATTTTTAATATAGGCCTAGCGGCATTAGTATCAGCCATAGATGGGATGTGCAGCGGTTCCATTCTCTCCAGTTCGTGTATAACTACTATAATACTGCCCCCTATGTATAAGAATATAACTACTATAATACTGCCCCCTATGTATAAGAATATAACTACTATAGTATTATAACTTATTTGTAATACTGATCAGGTCAGTTGTGGTCACGCTCTTGTGTAGTATTTGAGCAGCCTCTTATATCTCTGACTTTATCCCGTGATTTATCCCCCATCATCCTCGGAGTGAGATATTTATGGGCCGCCCCTCTTTATAGATGAGCACTCTCACCCGTCCTACAATAACATTTTATCATAAGTTTACATAAATCACTGGCGGTTTGTGTTGATAAGCGTGGTTGGCGGTGATATGTGGTGACAGGACCAAATGTGCCTTGGCTGAGATTCAATCTAAAAATGAGTCGCTGTTGATTTTATTACCACTTTGTCAATATATTTGATGTAGTGTTAATGACTGTGAATGGCCTAATGATCAGCCGGGGCACGGCGGCACTCACCGTAAGCACTGTCTCCTTTGATCTCCAACATTGAGGAGAATGAATGCTGATTCAGTTCATTTTTAATGCTCATTCCAGAGTAGTCATGAGACAAACATTTCATGATCAAACATTTTAATGTACTTCACTTGTCCGTGAGAGAGAGTGCTCTAAATCAGGATGGACTGCCACGCTCCCAGCCGCCTCGCTCAACGTGGTAATGTAGCTTCCAGCATCACTATGAAGGTGAGAACCCAGCACCCCGGGAGACCCAGCACCCCGGGAGACCCCAGCACCCTGGAAGACCCAGCACCCCGGGAGACCCCAGCACCCTAGAAGACCCAGCACCCCGGGAGACCCAGCACCTCGGGAGACCCCAGCACCCCGGGAGACCCCAGCACCCTAGAAGACCCAGCACCCCTGGAGAACCCAGCACCCCGGGGGACCCAGCAACCCGGGAGACCCCGGCACTTCGGGAGACCCAGCACCCCGGGAGACCCCAGCACCCCAGGGGGAACCAGCACCCCGGGAGACCCCAGCACCCTGGAAGACCCAGCACCCCGAGAAACCCCAGCACCCCGGGAGACCCCAGCACCCTGGGAGACCCCAGCACCCTAGAAGACCCAGCACCCCGGGAGACCCCAGCACCCTAGAAGACCCAGCACCCCTGGAGAACCCAGCACCCCGGGGGACCCAGCAACCCGGGAGACCCCGGCACTTCGGGAGACCCAGCACCCCGGGAGACCCAGCACCCCAGGGGGAACCAGCACCCCGGGAGACCCCAGCACCCTGGAAGACCCAGCACCCCGAGAAACCCCAGCACCCCGGGAGACCCAGCACCCCGGGAGACCCCAGCACCCTGGGAGACCCCAGCACCCTAGAAGACCCAGCACCCCGGGAGACCCCAGCACCCTAGAAGACCCAGCACCCCGGGAGAACCCAGTACCCCAGGGGACCCAGCACCCCGGGAGACCCCGACACTTCGGGAGACCCAGCACCCTGGGAGACCCAGCACCCCGGGAGACCCCAGCACCCCAGGAGACACAGCACCCCGGGAGACACAGCACCCTGGGAGACCCAGCACCCCAGGAGACACCAGCACCCCGGGAGACCCAGCACCCCGGGAGACCCAGCACCCTGGGAGACCCAGCACCACGGGAGACCCAGCACCCCAAAAGACCCCAGCACCCCGGGAGACCCAGCACCCTGGGAGACACCAGCACCCCGGGAGACCCAGCACCCCGGGAGACCCAGCACCCTGGGAGACCCAGCACCACGGGAGACCCAGCACCCCAAAAGACCCCAGCACCCCGGGAGACCCAGCACCCTGGGAGACACCAGCACCCCGGGAGACCCAGCACCCCAGAAGACCCCAGCACCACGGGAGACCCAGCACCCCAAAAGACCCCAGCACCCCGGGAGACCCAGCACCCTGGGAGACCCAGCACCCTGGGAGACACCAGCACCCCGAGAGACCCAGCACCCCAGAAGACCCCAGCACCCCGGGAGATCCAGCACCCTGGGAGACCCAGCACCCCGGGAGACCCCAGCACCCCGGGAGACCCAGCACCCCAGGAGACCCCAGCGCCCCGGGGGACCCCGCACCCCGGCGTTTGTTACCGCTTTATTCACCCTAATGTAATGTGAGGATTTTACTCTAAGAGAGTCATTGGGTTGTCGCCCTTACCCTTTATTTATACCCTTTATAGTCCCCAACCCGCTATAATATAGTCCCAGAGTCACCAACCAGCTATAATATAGTCCCAGAGTCAGCACCCTGCTATAATATAGTCCCAGAGTCAGCACCCAGCTATAATATAGTCCTAGAGTCACCAACCGGCTATAATATAGTCCCAGAGTCACCAACCAGCTATAATATAGTCCCAGAGTCAGCACCCCGCTATAATATAGTCCCAGAGTCAGCACCCTGCTATAATGAGCAAAAAGGAAGGTCAGCTCACCAGGATGCAGTATATGTGTGCCGCTGTAATTCCCCAGATCAAGAGCGCGTGGAGCAATATTGCGGGCCGTCTCCCGTATAGACTTCCGTAAAGAAAATAGTGGCTCCCAGCTCCGTAAAAAATGTGTATAACTTTATTGAACGTGCATCTTAAAATGGCAAACAGGTTAAAAACATCAGCGCCGACGCGTTGCGAGGTTACACCTCTTAATCATGGCAGTTAGATGACAGTAATGATATCCTTTTATAGGTAAGATGCAGGTCTCCATAACTCGGACCGCCTCTCGGGCGTCACCTGTCCGGAATGGAGGTCACATGACTTACTCATGGAGGTAAGGGAGAAAACAAAAACTGCTTTTTAGTTGTAAATTTGCAGAGAGGACATCTTTGTCCTCCACATTTATAAAAGCCTACTGTTGAAGCAGTTTTCAATAACTTCATACAGTACGGGACATTCATTTAACATAAGATCTTTTATTAGTTGTGCCACCACCTATGTTATTTATGTGGCAGAATGCACATTGTGCAAGTTACAATACGTTGGGTCAACCAAAAGAATGTTAAAAACACGCTTTAGTGAACATATAGCAGACATCCGTGCACACAGTGCGTCATGTATTAACAAATCTGTTTCAGGACTGTCCAGACATTTTAGGGAGTGTCATGGAGGGGATACAACAGGCCTCTCTATCTGTGCCCTAGAAAGGGTTAATAAACCATCACGAGGAGGTGATTGGGTACAGATTTTAAGAAAAAAGGGAGGCCTACTGGATTTTGTATTTAGATACTCGTTACCCTAAAGGTCTAAATCTAAAATCTGATCTATACTATATATACTAAACACATTCTGTATACATGATCCAGTTTTTGTTTTCTCCCTTACCTCCATGAGTAAGTCATGTGACTCCATTCCGGACAGGTGACGCCCGAGAGGCGGTCCGAGTTATGGAGACCTGCATCTTACCTATAAAAGGATATCATTACTGTGATCTAACTGCCATGATTAAGAGGTGTAACCTCGCAACGCGTCGGCGCTGATGTTTTTAACCTGTTTGCCATTTTAAGATGCACGTTCAATAAAGTTATACACATTTTTTACGGAGCTGGGAGCCACCATTTTTCTTTACCGAACCCTGCTATAATATAGTCCTAGAGTCAGCACCCTGCTATAATATAGTCCTAGAGTCAGCACCCTGCTATAATATAGTCCTAGAGTCAGCACCCTGCTATAATATAGTCCTAGAGTCAGCACCCCGCTATAATATAGTCCCATAGTCACCAACCAGCTATAATATAGTCCCAGAGTCACCACCCAGCTATAATATAGTCCCAGAGTCACCACCCAGCTATAATATAGTCCTAGAGTCAGCGCCCCGCTATAATATAGTCCCATAGTCACCAACCAGCTATAATATAGTCCCAGAGTCAGCACCCTGCTATAATATAGTCCTAGAGACACCACCCTGCTATAATATAGTCCCAAAGTCACCACCCTGCTATAATATAGTCCTAGAGTCACTACCCAACTATAATATAGTCCCAGAGTCACCACCCTGCTATAATATAGTCCCAGAGTCATCACCCTTCTATAATATAGTCTCAGAGTCACCACCCTTCTATAATATAGTCCCAGAGTCACCACCCAGCTATAATATAGTCCCATAGTCACCAACCAGCTATAATATAGTCCCAGAGTCATCACCCTGCTATAATATAGTCTCAGAGTCACCACCCAGCTATAATATAGTCCCAGTGTCCCAGAGACGGTCACAGTATCGGTGACCGTCCTTTTAGGTAGTACGAGTCCCAGGCCTCGGTCTCTAAGTTAAGCTAACTAGTTAGTTAGTTTTCCCACGTAGTCGAGCGTTGTCAGTAGCAATCTGTACTCTATTGCGGATCAGTCCCTCTGTCTTTCTTTTCTTGAGGGTGACTGTCCTGAAGGTAGTAGGCGTAGGCAAGGGTGCTTTCTATTTCTCCTATCCCATTCTTCTCACGGCTGTTAGTCTTTCTTAAAGAAAGGGTGTTGTCTCTTCTCTTGCCAAACCACAACTTACTAACTCCTGACTGAATTACCCAGGAAGTGTGTGTGAGAGAGTGTAAAACAGGCTAAACCTTACTACATAAACTGCAGCTGTGCACAGGGGAAGTGAGACATCTAGTGCTTGGAGAAGGGCACAGCAAGTAACTGCATTAGCTGTGGCACCTGAGTGAACCTGGGTATGTACGGACAGAAGAACCACCCACAGTGGAACACTACACACATGTAGTGAACTTTTTCACCTGTAGTGGCACTGAAGTCTTGTTGGTTACAGTTTTAGCAAAATTAATGTTAAAGGGCAATTCCAGCAAAAACATTTTTCTTTCAAATCAACTGATGCTAGAAAATACCAGAGGCTTGGAATTTAACTCTTCCAGTACTTATCAGCTCATGTATCTCCTACATGTTTATTTCTATAAAATACAGCAGCTTATAAGTACTGAAAGGGGATTTTTAATAGAAGTAAATTATAAATCTCTATCACTTTCTGATTTTGGTTAATTAGAAAGAAAGAAAATTCACTGGAGTTGCCCTTTAACTTTCATACTAATCAGCTGGTGTCAGAAATTTATATAGATTTGTCAATTCCTTCTGTTTAACAATCCCCTTGTAGAGGGGCTACAGAGTATAATCTCCATTTTTGCAGATGATACTAAACTGGGTAGAGTAATCAGCACAGAGGAGGATAATATCATATTACAGAGGAATTTGGAGAAGCTGGAGGCTTGTGCAGAGAAATGGCAAATAAAGTGTAATGTGGATAAATGTAAGGTTCTGCATTTTTGCCGTAGAAATATTAAGTACAGTTATGTGCTAAATAATAAAACACTGGGTAACACTGCTTCCGAAAAGGACCTGGGGGTATCGGTGGACAGTAAACTCAACTTTAGTGATCAGTGCCAGGCAGCAGCTGACAAGGCTAATTTAATAATAGGATGCATCAAAAGAGGCCGAGATGCTAAAGATGAGAACATAGTTTTGCCTCTTTATAAATCACTAGTCAGACCACATATGGAATACTGTGTACAGTTTTGGGCACCGGTATATAAGAAAGACATAGCTGAACTTTAGCGGGTGCAGAGGAGGGCCACAAAGGTCATTAAGGGAATGGGTGGGTTACAGGACCAGGACAGGTTATCAAGCTTGGGGTTATTTAGTTTAGAAAAAAAGACGTCTTAGGGGCGATCTGACCACAATGTACAAATATATGAATGGACAGTACAGAGATCTTTGTAGTGGTCTTTTTAATCCTAGGTCTGTAACCATGACCAGGGGGCATCCTCTACGTCTAGAGGAAAGAAGATTTCACCATCACTATAGAACTTTCTGCCACATCATTCTGTCATGGCTGATTCATTAAATAAGTTCAAGGGAGGCCTGGATGCTTTTCTTGATAAATCTAATATTACACGTTATAGGCTTTAGATTACATGTGATAGAACGGTGATCCAGCGGTGATTTGTGCTGTTTGCCGTTGGAGTTGGGAAGGAATTTTTCTCCCTGTGATGGGGCAAAAGACAGTAGGTTTTCTGTACATTGAACTTGATGAACTTGATGGATTTCTGCAGTGATTAAGTTGTGCTGCAGGTGGAGGGAATCCCGGCCGGAATGTATACACATGGTATACACTCCAACTGGGATCCCTAGCGTCGCCGTGAGAAACTGAAATGTCAGTTTTCTGCGGCCACTATTCAATGAATAGCGGCCACAGAATGATCTTTTCTGGACTGAGTCTGGCCAATCCGTGACCCAGCCGGCTGGTCTCATACAGCGTGTAAACGTAGCCTAACTTTGTAACTATGTAACAAATCTGTATAACTTTCTGAACTTACTGGAAAGTTTCTTTCCAATTTAAATTCAAGTTTAGGTAGGTTTACTTTATGTTATAGTATTAGCTGTTATCATTTGCATTTTAAGCTCCACCTATGAGGAGTTACCACAACTTCAAAAAATAATAGATGTGAATAAAATTAATCACAAGAAGAAATATCACAAGAATAGCAAACTGTGCAGCGCAGTGGTTCAGTGGTTAGTGGTGTTGCCTTGCAGGGCTGCGTTCATATCCCACCAAGGAGTTTGTAGGTCCTCCCTATGTTCACGTGGGTTTCCTTCTACCCTTTAAAACATACAGATAGATAAAGCTAAAATTTAAATTGTGAACCCTAATGGGGACAGGGGCCAATTTTATGAGATAGAAAGTGTTGTAGAATTAATTGGTGCTATAGAAATAAAGAAAATAAATCTGAGTTTGTTTTATAATTGTATGGAAAAGTTGTGAGAAGGTGATGGGTTCCTCATTGAGATGAGCGTAACTGGAGCATGCTCGAGTCCGATTGTTTGGCATTTGAATACCGGGGGCTGCAGAAGTTGGATGCAGCCATAGAGAGTCCTGGTGGATATAGTTTATGGCCTGTAGCTGTATCCATTTTCTCCCAGACTCCCAAGGGCTGCATCAAACTTCTTTAGCCACCGGTATTTAAATGCCAAACAATCAGACCAGTGCATGCTCGAGCTGTGCTCATCTCTAGTCCTTTGGTTGTGACATGGAGTGCTATAGGCGTCTTTCTCCTTTTTTTTATGCTCTGCTTCACTACATTGACCTTTATGTTACTAGATGACTATAGTTGAGCTATACAGAAAGAATTTTTATAATACCCTTAGGGTGCTATTACACAGGCCGATGGCTGCCCGATCAATACTGTACTCTAGAGTTCTCACTCGTTTACTGGGCCTATTTAACAGCCCAATAATCCCTTAGCAAGGGCTGCACGGACATCTTTAGTGATGTCTGTGCAGCCTTTGCCTAAATGGTTTTTACATTACCTATCCATGTTCCCGGTCTCCTCCTGTGCTGTGTATGCTTTCTCCCTGGTCCCGCGTGCTGCAGCTTCAGAACGACCCGTTAGAGCGGACAGGCTACTCAGCCAATCACCAGCAGGGACCATCACAAACAGTGATTGACTGAGCAGCCGGTCAGCTTAGACAGGTCACTCTGAAGCTGCAGTGTGCGGAACCAGGGAGAAAGCATGGAGAGCGCAGGAGGAAACCAGGAACATGGATAGGTAATGTAAAAACTGTTTGTTGAATCAGCAGCCGCCAGCTGTGCATCGCTATTACACATAACAATGCATGGTCGGGGCCCAATGATTTTAGGTTGGGGCCTAAAGAAACCATGAGCCAATGATCGTTTCATCAGCTTATTGTTATCTCTATTACTCGGAGCCATACTCGACCAAATCGGGCCGATTATCGCTCCATGTTATAGGGCCTGAAGAAACAATGGACCAGCCAGCTGGCATAGTTTTACCCATGTGACCTTCCTTTCCTTTGACTGCCATTAGAGTTGAGATACCCAGCTGACTCCATGACTTACATGCTTCTACTTAGCTAATTCTCTGGATAATGTTAGCTGATGAAGATCCAGACCACATGGAGATACAACTGCTAATGGCCAATGGCAAGCAAAGTCTACATACTAGACTAAAGCACGGGTGGGAGAAGAGACTTTGGTGGAGTCCATACTCCACCAAAGTCTCTTCTCCAACCCATGCCACAGTCTAGTATGTAGACTTTGCTTGCCATTGGCCATAGCAGTTGTATCTCCATGTGGTCTGGATCTTCATGGGACATGGGAGTAAATGATACTTTGCATCCAACTATCGAATTCTGGTCTTCGCTCTCCTAAGATAGACAGATGTGCAAGGTGGAACAAATATCAACACGACAAGACTAAGAAGAAGTTATATCCAGTGTTCAAAGTTCCAGGTGGAATCCCCATATGTCTCCGATTTCATGTTAAAGATCTGATGGAACAATTCAATAAAAGCCAAACTTCTGCTCAATAAGAGATATTTCTGTGGAACGTTCCGCAGTTCTCTCTCCACTTTGAAGTGAATGAAAGCTTCGCCAAATCTATTCTGATTTCTGTGTATTATGTTTGCCTCGTCGACGTGTTATTTCATTTTTATTTATTTATATGAAACATTGAAATTAATTAGAAATGAGTTGGAGATGAACGGTAACTGGAAACATTTTCCCCATTTGATCTAAAGCTTCAAGTGCGATATGGAAATACAGAAAATTTTTGATCAAAAACCTTCATTGCGATGCACCTGCTCCTTTATTCTGGTGTATCAAAGCCTTGTGTCATTTTACGCAAATATATTCCTTTTAGCGGGGCACATAACATACTGTATAAATAAATAAGTAGGTTTAATCCCAGTCATATTTTTTTACTTCTTCACATGATGAGGCTTTATTATAGTGGAGGCGAAATGGTATTGTTTAAAACTTTGGCCAAAAAGTTCTAGCCTCTCTACATCACATTGCCCGTAGAATGAGGACATTCAATTTTATATCCAGGTTTTTTTTTCTGAAAATCAAAATTTTCCATTACATAACGGACCATAAGTGAAGCTGAACAATAATTTTTTTTCTGACTTGTAGTCAACTTTGCCATTCATAGCTGATGATGATCGAACCTTGGGCATGCTTGGATTCATCCATCCCCAAACTCTCAGAATTTGATTACCGGTGGCTGAAGAAGTTGGACGCAGCCTTAAGGAGTACTGGAAAACATGGATAAAGCGTATGGCTGTACCCATGTTTTTCAGGCAGCTCTAAGGCTGCATCCAAGTTCTTCAGCCACCGGTAATCAAATGCCGAGAGTTTGGGGATGGATGAATCCAAGCAGGCTTGAGGTTTGTTCATCTCAAATGGCTAAGGGCCCTAATCCACCAGACGATTATCGTTCAGATTATAATTAAATCGTTCGAATCTAAACGATAATCGTTCGGTTGAAATGCAGTTAACGATTAACAACCGAACGAGAAATTGTTGATCGCTTTATAAGACCTGGACCTATTTTTATCGTTGCTCGTTCGCAAAACGTTCGCATTGAATAAGACGTCGTTCGGTCATTCGCAGTAGATACGAACGCGATAGCAAAGAAATAGCGAAGAGAAAACAATCGCAAATACGATCATAAGTAACGATTATCGTTCCATGGAAATGAGTGAACGTTTCAGGTCTTTCGCAATAGCGGTCGTTTGACGAACGATAGTCGTCTGGTGGAATAGGGCCCTTAGGGTCCTATTCAGGGTAGTTACATGGTGTAATGGATGGACCAGGCACGAGGAGGAGGATCCCCTGGATCACTGAGGATGGCTGGCATACCTTCTCTAAAGAGCGGAGACTAAGGAGTTCTCTCCAGAGCCTGCAGCAAGACCGGATGGGCCAGGTCGCTACCCTCAGAGAAGGTTCCCGGTGATTGTCAACTGAAGGTCCCGGTGATTGTCAACTGAAGGAAATGAAGGAGTACTGGAGCTCGGGACTAGATGTTCTTCTTCCACGGTCAAAACTCAATGTTTTAATGTGATGGTGTCAACCAGAGTGGAGCTGAGCAGAGAGACAGATGAAAGAAAAGACCCAAATGGCTAGAATGTCACTGGGAAGAGAGGAAAGTGGTGAATGGCCAGGTAGCACAGGCTTGGTTGACTGAAACAACACCAACAACTGAGCACAGAGGTCTGGAGGTGAGGGTTATAAATACCTTCAGGTGATCAGCCTAGAAGTCACCAGAACTTGTGTACTCAGCCTATAAATACAGGTTAACAGGAGTACGCCTGCCACTAGAGGCAGCCCAATCCACCAGTAAGGGTATGTTCACGTCTCGTTTGTGGCCCCACGTCGGGCTACACGTCAGGAATCAGTGAATTGGGGCCGAAAACGAGATAAGAACATACCCTTAGCCTCCCCTGCACAGGTGAGAAGATGCCAGAAGACAAGCACACAAGAAAGGGCAGGAGAGCCACCATTACACATGGTCTAATCTGTGTGGTCTTCTTTGTTTTTTCGTGTGTGTGTGGCCCTTAAGAAGCTTTAACTCTGCCAAAATATGCCGGCTGTAGATTTGGTTCGGCATGAATCAGATTAGGTCAGAATTTTACACAAAGATTAGGATTTGCTAGTCTAAAATCACAAGACTCTGGAGAGATACCAAAGTTCCCTCATTATCTGACATCATTCTCAATCCGAATGATAATTGTTGGTATGAAGCCAAGTCTGCCGTTTCTAAAAATTACTCTGTCAAATTTTACAAGAAGTGGCATCTATGGCTGAAAAGCAGCTACAATAATTTATGGTCCTCATAGGGATAATCACAATAATTATTCAACTCTTAATCTTCGAAGAGCCTTAAAGGGGTTTTACAGCATCAGATATATGTATTTAAATAGAACTATTATCCCAAGATATATAACTTACTAAAACAGTGTCATCACTAATTGACTGGCTTCATCATGTTTTTGCTTGATACACCTCCTAACAGGAAGTTGTGTAGTATTTTTGCTTTCAATGTGGTGTTGTCTCTGGTTCTTAGGCTCCTCCCTCTAAGATGACAATTTATCCTGTGTTCTGCCCCAGGAGGCTTGGCTGCATCTTGGTTCTGTACTTATGACCCACCCCCTGAGTGATGTCATCACCTCAGACCAGCCCCTGCAACCTACATCACTAGCTCCCTGTTATTTAAAGTGTCACTGTCATTTCAAATATATTTGCAGAGCGATTTTAAAAAACCCTGTAGTAGGTTTTATTAGGCAAAAAACATTACAGAGGAGCAAAGTAAACACAGGTTTGCTGAGTCCATTATATCCTATAGAGAGGGGAGGGGGGTGAGTAAGCAGGAAGAGGATAGAAGCAGCCCTGCATTTTGGAGACTGTCTGGGCATGTAAAACACTGGATTCATAGGTCAGAAAGCTCAGTGCTTATCTGGGAACTTGGTGAGAGAAGATTGCAGGATGTTGTGCTGTGCAGGGCTGCCTTTTCTCCTCTCCGTGCTCACTCACCCCCCTTGACCCCTCCCTCTCCATAGACCAAAGAAATCCTGCTTCTTCTGAAGTGGTGGTGGGGGGAGGGGGGGGGTAGGAAAACAACTTTTAGAGTACAGAAGGAAACTCTTTTGCTTAATAAAACCTATTACAGAGTTTTCTAAAATTGCTTGTACTATTGATACTTGTTGATTTCTTACACTTCCAGCAGAGAAATATATATCTTTATTAAGCCATTTAGGGAAGTACAAGGTGTGTTTATACCATGCTGCCTTGGACTGAGTAATGCCACAGGCAGAGGAGCAGGCAGGGAATGAACACAGCAGGTCCTGCAACCTCATTGCACGTGCTGGCTTTTCCATAGTGTTCTGCAAGAGCTCTGGGCAGTGATGCTGTATTCACTGGGATGGGTGCACTATACCTGCCCCAGCTGCTCATTGCTGTGACTACTCCTGCACATACTTTTCACAGGCAACTTTTCACAGGGACTCTGGTATTCACATTGAACCCCTGGTTGCCCAAATCTTCCAAAATGGACACATTGCACTTGGCCTCAGGGCTCCATGCACTATAAATGTCTTGCTAATGGCTACAGGAACCACTGCCAGGAATAACAAGGTGTAACTAAAGTAAGCTAGTGGCGAAGGATGGCCAGAAACTCATCCCTCCGGGTCCACCATGTCCGTGCAGTTGTCAGAGGAGAAAGGTTGGAAGGGAAGATGTTAAGAGCCTTTTACACGGGACAATTATCGGCCAGAAGTGTCGCTGATAATCAACCTGTGTAAAAGTGGCAGCAATCAGCCGAGGAGCGGGAAAACACCCAATTTTTTGAGCAGGCTCTAAAAATTATTAGCGGCCGTACATCTTTCTGCGTAAGCGATAAAGGGAAACTGACAGCATGGATGTGTATATAGCCATGCTGTCAGTCTCCGGATCATGAGCAGTGTATACTTACCTTCTGTACTGCTGTGTGATCAGGCATCTTGCTTTCCGACTCATACGCTGAGCGGGACCTGTATCTACTGAACGGCAGGCACAGAAATCTACACCTGCCTCTGAGCCACTGCCCTTCCTCCCAACATGCACCCTGTCCATCAAGGTTGTTGGGGGTTCTTTACTGTTCCTCTATCTGCTGCCATTGCTGTTTCCCTTGAATCTTTTTTGTAAACT
The DNA here is from genome assembly GCF_027789765.1 of Dendropsophus ebraccatus. Classification (NCBI taxonomy): domain Eukaryota; kingdom Metazoa; phylum Chordata; class Amphibia; order Anura; family Hylidae; genus Dendropsophus; species Dendropsophus ebraccatus. The sequence continues at coordinate 208,427,851 of NC_091455.1, forward strand.
CTCTGAAATGGTGGCAGCAGGACTGGGGAGGGGGAAAAGAGTCACTTGTCCCTGTAACACTCCTGTGCCGGAATACAGCTGGGGTGAAAACACTGGCCGCACCAGACAGACCATATGACCAAGAAGAAAGCTCACGTGTAAAGCCTGTAACATGCCCACCATGACTAAGCAATGACATCAACACTGGTAGTTCTAACCACTCACCGATATCGCTGAACTGTTCAGGTTCGGCAACATTCTCTGAACCAGAATGCTCAGCATTTGATTCCCCCGCAGCTACAGAAGTTGGATGTAGCCCTAGGAGGACCTGAAAACACGGGGACAGCTATAGGCATCCAACTTAGAATATTCAGGTTCGGAGAACGTTGCCGAGTCCTAATAGCTTGACAAGTCCGCTCAACGCTACTTACCACCAATGAATGGGCAACTTACAGCGATCATGTGACCATCAAAGAGTATGGTGCCTCAGATTGGCCCAGGATACCAAGGCCCCTATATGAAGTTTAGTTAGGATTATATGTTTATTCGGGTGGAAATCCCCTCTATCGCTGATCATAGATCTCCAAATCCTTGGCCAAACCATATAGATGATAAACAATAAAAGTCATTGTTCTAACTGTATCAGAAAAATATATTCATATTGTGATATAAGCTAAATCGGCAGAGAATCACGGACCTAACGTCGCCATCGAAAGGTGGAGATTAAGGAACAATAGGAGGCTGTAGAGCCGAGAAGATTCCGCACATATAATATACATCAAAGCCATTGTTAATTAAGTAGAATTTATCTTGTCTCCTTATTAACATCCCCCCAGAATGATACATACACACGGCCTCCTCTGATTGGCCGCCCTCCATATTTCCTGGGGAGGAAACGTTACTATGTTGCGAGATCCTTGTATAAATATTTTCATGTCAACATAAAGTGATTTTATAGCTGTTACATATAAGTGAATTAGGGGGGAGCGAGAGTGCGAGCAGACTATGGATGTATACGAGAAGCTATCTTCACTTTATTAAATCCATAACTTGAGCTTCCAAATATCTAATCATCAATTAATGTATTCAGAGGTAGAAATGGCCTACACATGAATTAAGCCTTTTACTATACTTTTGTTGGGTATTTGCAATGGTGTGACAAATATAAATTATGCTTAATGTGTAATTTAGCCTGGATCTGTTTTCATATTCATTGGGATTAATTGTGGCACGGAGAGGAAGCCACCGCCGCGTTTAGTTCAGATTATTAGCTCCCCATAGTGGTCGTAATGAGGTAGTGAGAGCGAGCGAAAGAAAGTTTATAAACTGCACCGGAAATATATGCATAAAAGATGATAAAACAAAGAGGACGCCTGACTTCTGGCTGCACAATAGAATGTTGTATGTCGGGGGATCTCAATTCCATGGTAAATTCCATCTTAAAGGGTTAGTTCACCAAAAACATTTTCTTTCAAATCAGAGCAGAGATTTGTAATTTACTTCTATTTAAAAAATTCCAGTCTTCCAGTACTTATCAGCTGCTGTAAGTGGTGTACTCTATCCGGTCTGACACAGTGCTCTCTGCTGCCACCTCTGTCCATGTCAGGAACTGTCCAGAGCAGCAGCAAATCCACATAGAAACCTCTCCTGCTCTCCATATTGGAAATAATACACCACTTCCTGCAGGACAGGCACTTTCTGGCACCAGTTGATTTGAAAGAATTTTTTTTTTTTTGTTAACTACCCCTTTAAAGACACTTTATCACAAATGCACAGCAAAATCCAACAGATAAAGTTGTAATGCACAGTATGCACCAAACATAGTTCAGTAACATAGTTTTGGGGTTCTTTTGTAAAGTGGGGTCAACAAAACAATAAAAGTTGAATCCTGTTTGTGATAACATGCGGAGAAGAGCGGTGGGGGTTACTAGATTTTGAAGGGGCAGGTGTTATGGTATCACTGTCACACTTGTTATGGGGGCTGAGTGGTGTACCCAAATACATGTCCATTAAAAGATTAATATTAATATTTGAGACTCGATAGAAGAAACTCATACTCACTGTTAAGAGGTTACCACCTCATGCCGAAAGAGATCACAGAGTGCCAGATCCAGGAACAAACAGGGATAGCTAATACCTCAAGATTACCCGAGGAGATTTTGTGAAGGTTTGGTGGGATACCTCGGCTTTAATTGCTCTTTGCCAACCACTGGGGATAGTCCAGACCACCTGTCGCTAAGTTCTGCAGATCATGGTCATCTGTTTTTAGGTGCTGCAGAACATGGTCATCTATCTCTAGGTCTTGTAGGGCATGGTTGTCTGTCTCTAGGTGCCTGTCTACCTGTAGGTGCTATAGAACATGGTCCCCTTTTTCTAGGTGCTGCAGAACTTGACCACCTTTTTCGAAGTGCTACAGAACATGGTCAACGTCCGCACTAAATAACAATCACAGATCACAGAATATGCTGCCAATATTCATTCATGTAACACTCTAATATTTTTTGCATGGACTCCTTTCAGATTTGCAGCAAAATCTGTTACCTAAGAGGTTTGCAGCAGGTGAAGTAAAGCGTCTCCAAATAATCTCAATCCGTTTGATGCTGTTTGGAATGTTCTACTATTTAAATTACAAACTGACCCTCGGTAACCACCATACATTGAGACCGTTCTGTCTGTAAAACATGTTTAGTAAATACATTAAACGCTTTCAATGTCTCAATAATTGAATGTTGACAAAAAAAAATTTTTTTTTTAAATCTAAAAATTGTAAACTCGTAAATGTGTAAGAAATTTGTGGCCATTGACTTTAGTTTGTGATCTTGTCTCTTGGCACAGACGGATAATGCGTGTAATTCACATAATTAGAGAGTAGCGTCTACAATTTAAGGAGAGAGAATCTGTCTCTATGTGATAGTCAGTGAGGGGGAGATGCGTTCTGGTTATAAGGTAACGTCACAGAAATGATGGAATGATCAGCAGCTTTTTTATCTCTTCAAAGAGAAGCTCAGAAAGGTACGGCACATATTCTGTATGTGAAACATGAATTTATCTTTCTGAGTACAAAAAAGTTACGATGCAACAATACAGCAGATTTCATGCAGAAGTAGTGTGCTCACTACTGCTCTCTGCTGAGTATTTGAGGGTATGACACTTGTTCTGAGCACATTACTATTAGATGGAAGGACTTCAAGCACGCTCGGGGTGCACATGAACCTGAAGGCTCGGCATTTGATTACCGGTGTGCTGTCGCTCAGGACGCTGGATACTGAGGTTGCACCAGCCGGTGGGCTCTGGTGTTTTGGGGTGACTGGTCACTGTGGCCAGGAGTGGTAGTACCTACCCCCGGAGTCCCGACTGGATTGTTTGTCAGGGTAGTGTAGGGGCCGGATAGGAGCCCTTGCCTAATTAGTCTTGTACTCTGCCGGGATGTGAAGTATACCTAGAAGAACACTTTGCATTTACGTTTAGATAAATCTGTGATATCTGACCACCTTCTGCCTGCACATTCCCAGAGACCGCCCTGTGAGGTAGAACGAGTCCTAGGTCTCTGTCTCTGGGTGAAGCTAACTAGTGAAAGCTTTCCCATGCGTCGAGCGATGTCAGTAGAGAGCGGATAACTTTCATCTGTGCTCCCCTCTCCTCTCTTCCTCTCTTTTTTAGGGGGTGACTGTCCTGAAGTGAAGATCCTCGGCATAGGCAAAGATGTTTCCTAATTCTCCGCTTACATATGGTTTAAGTTCTGCAGTGCATAGCTGCTACAAGAATATAACTACTATAATACTGCTCCTATATACAGGAATATAACTACTATAATACTGCCCCTATATACAAGAATATTACTACTATAATACTGCCTCCTATATACAAGAATATAACTACTATAATACTGCTCCTATATACAGGAATATAACTACTATAATACTACCCCTATATACAGGATATAACTACTATAATACTGCCTCCTATATATAAGAATATAACTACTATAATACTGCTCCTATATATAAGAATATAACTACTATAATACTGCTCCTATATACAAGAATATAACAACTATAATACTGCTCCTATATACAGGAATATAACTACTATAATACTGCTCCTATATACAAGAATATAACTACTATAATACTGCTCCTATATACAGGAATATAACTACTATAATACTGCCCCCTATATACAAGAATATAACTACTATAATACTGCTCCTATATACAGGAATATAACTACTATAATGCGGTTCAGGGAAGAAAAAGAGTGCTGCACCTCACACCTATGGCTGATACTAGTGCCCCTAGGCTAAATAAAAAACACATCAGAATTTTGTGTATGAATTGATCAAGCCATACTGCCCCATGTACCTCGTGCCGGTATCTGATACACATGGGTCCCTACACTAAGTCCACATCGTGCCAGTCAGTGGCCACCAACCCCGCAGGCGTGCACAGTCAGGGAACGGGGGCCATGGGACGGCCCTGCGACCCCCATGCCACAGGACCAGACCCAAAAACACCACACCAGAACCCGGCCAGCACCGCCGGCGGAGAAGGTCGCCCCCAAACAGCACAAGTCTGGATAAGGTATTGCGCTCACCATAGCTGCAGCAAACAGAATGGGAAAAAACAGGAGGGATTAAAACCATGTGCACTCAGGTGTCTCCTGCTAATTGCGGTCATGTGGGTCTCACCAGGAGGAGTGCAAAACACAGAGAAAAGAGAGAAACAAAATGCGGTTCAGGGAAGAAACAGAGTGCTGCACATCACACCTATGGCTGATACTAGTGCCGCTAGGCTAAATAAAAAACACATCAGAATTTTGTGTATGAATTGATCAATAACTACTATAATACTGCTCCTATATACAGGAATATAACTACTATAATACTGCCCCCTTTATACAGGAATATAACTACTATAATACTGCTCCTATATACAAGAATATAAATTCTATAATACTGCCCCTATATTCAAGAATATAACTACTATAATACTACTCCCTATATACGAGAATATAACTACTATAATACCGCTCCTATATACAAGAATATAACTACTACAATACTGCTCCTATATACAGGAATATAACTACTATAATACTGCTCCTATATATAGGAATATAACTACTGTAATACTGCCCCCTATATACAAGAATATAACTACTATAAGGCTGGGTTCACACACAGTATATTTCAGGCAGTATTTGGTCCTCATGTCAGGTCCTCATAGCAACCAAAACCAGGAGTGGATTGAAAACACAGAAAGGCTCTGTCCACACAATGTTGAAATTGAGTGGATGGCCGCCATATAACGGTAAATACCTTCCATTATTTCAATACAACAGCCGTTGTTTTAAAATAACAGCACATATTTGCCATTAAATGGCGGCCATCAAAGTGCTTGACAAAGCGCTTCGGCGTGAAACGGTTGTTTGCAGAGATGCTCCCGCACCTCCTCCATCTTCCCCCCTCCCTGTGATGATCTATGTAATAAACTGCTGAGGACTACTACAACACGGTGAGTGCTTCGGATTTCTTGCATCTCCCTGCTTGTGCCATAACTACTATAATACTGCTCCTATATACAGGAATATAACTACTATAATACTGCTCCTATATACAGGAATATAACTACTATAATACTGCTCCTATATACAGGAATATAACTACTATAATACTGCCCCTATATACAGGAATATAACTACTATAATACTGCTCCTATATACAGGAATATAACTACTATAATACTGCTCCTATATACAGGAATATAACTACTATAATACTGCTCCTATATACAGGAATATAACTACTATAATACTGCTCCTATATACAGGAATATAACTACTATAATACTGCCCCTATATACAGGAATATAACTACTATAATACTGCCCCTATATACAGGAATATAACTACTATAATACTGCTCCTATATACAGGAATATAACTACTATAATACTGCTCCTATACACAGGAATATAACTACTATAATACTGCTCCTATACACAAGAATATAACTGCTATAATACTGCTCCTATATACAGGAATATAACTACTATAATACTGCCCCCTATATACAAGAATATATCTACTATAATAATGCCCCCTATATACAGGAATATAACTACTATAATACTGCTCCCTATATACAGGGATATAACTGCTATAATGCTGCCTCCTATATACAAGAATATAACTACTATAATACTGCTCCTATATACAAGAATATAACTACTATAATACTGCTCCTATATACAAGAATATAACTACTATAATACTGCTGCTATATACAAGAATATAACTACTATAATACGTATGGTGAGAGTTCCGGCCGGCACTAACTACAAGGTACACCCAATGTGGGAAACCCGGGACTGGAGTATATAGCACACAAACTGTATCCAAACCGTGGAGCGGCGGTGCAGAGACAAAAAAGGCAGGATAAATGAACAAGGATCAAGAAACAGAGTCTCGCACTCACCGGACTGAAGATGCAAGTGGTTTATTTCCGATACATCAGAGTAGGCTAGGCGGGGAGAGGGGAGATGGTGAAGCAGGTGTGTTCAGCAGGAGCAACAAAATGTTTCACGCCTACAGAGGCGCTTCGTCGGGCTAGGAACGCCCTGTGAGTGCTGGGGAGGTGCTTAAATAGGAATGCAGGTAACAATAAAGTTGTTGAAAGACAATCAATAAAGTTGTTACAAAGGACAAGAATAAAAAAAACCATCAATAAAGTTGTTACAAAAGACAAGAAAAAAAACCTACAACAAAAGCAAATAGACATTTCGGTCAGTTATAACAAAGTATTTAGATCGTTCCTCTCGTTCAGGCCACTTGGCCCGGTAGCATCTAAGCGTAGAATCCATCGGGTTTCTCGCTTAAGGAGAAGTTTTAGTCTATCCTCTCCATTGCTGGGGGGATCTACACGTTCTAGACCTATGAACCGTAATGACTTAGTGTCACTGTTATGAGCAGTACGTATATGATCGATCAACCTTGGGACACCCTTACCCGTGCGGACAGAATACTGATGTTCTTTAAAACGTGTCCACATCGGACGTTTAGTTTTACCGACATAGTATCTGCCGCACGGGCAAAGGATGGCATAGACGACGTGGGTCGTTCTGCAGGTTATAAAGTCACGGACAAAACACTCTCTGCCTCCAAGGTTGACATAGGCTTTGTCCAACAGTTGGGGGCAGTAATGACAAGTGCCACATCGCTTGTTGCCTTCCGGCAGGTTGCGATCTAGCCAGTTCCTATTCGGAGTGGCGCGATTCTCAGTCAGGGAGTCGGCTATGGTGATGTTCTTTCTGAAAGTGATAAGTGGCTTCCGGTCAACTACCTCTCTAAGGTCACTATCATGCTGTAACAAAAACCAGTGTCTTTTAATAATGTTGGTCACCATATCGTTTTGGTTGCTGTTCTGTAGCGCAAAAGTGAATCTTTTATTGCTGGGGTCGAAGACCTTCTTGGATTGTCTGTGGGATTTATCAGACAAGAGGGAGGTTCTGGGGAGAGTATTAGCCCTAGCGTGTGCCTCTTCTAGGAGGTGAGCTGGATAGCCTCTATTGAGCAAGCGGGCCTTGAGGTTGGTAGCTTGCAGCTGAAAACCTTCTTCAGTACTGTTGATGCGTTTCAAACGCAGCATCTGACTGAAGGGTATTGACCTTTTAGTCTGCAAAGGATGGGAGCTGTTAAAATGTAACAAAGAATTTACGGCAGTTTTTTTACGGAAAACAGAGGTAGTAAGACCCTGGGGCGAGGCTTCAACTAAAACGTCAAGGAACTCAAGTGTATGGCCTCCAAAACAAAATGTAAAAAACATATTACGTGAGTTGTGATCATTCAGAAAAGAAACAAAACCCTGAAATTCCTCTTTGGTGCCATTCCAGACAACAAAAATATCGTCCACATAACGGTGGAAAGAAACGATACCCTTGATGTAAGGATTGCATGGAGCAAAAACTAAATCCATTTCCAGTTGTGCCAGAAAGAGATTGGCATACGTACAGGAGACCGGCGTGCCCATAGCGGTGCCGGTCTCCTGACGGTACCAATCTCCTCTGTAGGTAAAACAGTTGTTCCTCAACACAAATAACAAAGCGTCCCGTACAAAATTACGAAAGTTTAAAGGCTTGTCAAGGCGACCGAGGATGCAATCGACAGCCTCCACACCCGCATCATGAGGGATGCGGGTGTAGAGGCTCTCTACATCCACGGAGGCCAAGGCGAACTCGGGTTGCCAGTGGACATCGGCCAGAACCTGCAGGAAACTATTAGTATCTTTGAGATATGTGACAAAACATTGCAAAATAGGGCGAAGTGCCCAATCTAAGTACTGTGAGAGACCCTCGGTCACTGAGCCGACCGCCGAGACGATGGGACGACCCGGCGGGCGGCTCAGCGACTTATGGATCTTGGGGAGCAGATACCATTTGGAGGAACGGGGGGACTCGGGGGGGGATTCTTGTCTTTTGTAACAACTTTATTGATGGTTTTTTTATTCTTGTCCTTTGTAACAACTTTATTGATTGTCTTTCAACAACTTTATTGTTACCTGCATTCCTATTTAAGCACCTCCCCAGCACTCACAGGGCGTTCCTAGCCCGACGAAGCGCCTCTGTAGGCGTGAAACATTTTGTTGCTCCTGCTGAACACACCTGCTTCACCATCTCCCCTCTCCCCGCCTATGCCTACTCTGATGTATCGGAAATAAACCACTTGCATCTTCAGTCCGGTGAGTGCGAGACTCTGTTTCTTGATCCTTGTTCATAACTACTATAATACTGCCCCCTTTATACAAGAATATAACTACTATAATACTGCTCCCTATATACAGGAATATAACTACTATAATACTGCTCCTATATACAGGAATATAACTACTATAATACTGCTCCTATATACAGGAATATAACTACTATAATACTGCTCCTATATACAGGAATAGAACTACTATAATACTGCTCCTATATACAGGAATATAACTACTATAATACTGCATCTATATACAGGAATATAACTACTATAATACTGCTGCTATATACAGGAATATAACTACTATAATACTGCTCCTATATACAGGAATATAACTACTATAATACTGCTGCTATATACAGGAATATAACTACTATAATACTGCCCCCTATATACAAGAATATAACTACTATAATACTGCCCCCTATATACAGGAATATAACTACTACAATACTGCTCCCTATATACAAGAATATAACTACTATAATACTGCTCCTATATACAAGAATATAACTACTATAATACTGCCCTCTATATACAAGAATATAACTACTATAATACTGTTCCTATATACAGGAATATAACTACTATAATACTGCTCCTATATACAGGAATATAATTGCTATAATACTGCTCCTATATACAAGAATATAATTACTATAATACTGCCCCCTATATACAAGAATATAACTACTATAATACTGCTCCTATATACAGGAATATAACTACTATAATACTGCTCCTATATACAGGAATATAACTACTATAATACTGCTCCTATGTATAACAAGCCATACATATACCTTACCTCTTCTACCTGTTAGATTAATCTTGCTATATACCAGTTCCTATATCTTCTGCTGTACCGATTACTTATATTATCTTGAATATTTTATTTTCCTCCATAGTTACCATACATAAATATAAGATTAGTCGTCGACCAGTTCAGGGCTTCTAAAACCCCAGGAGGTTTTTCGCCCCCAGAATTTATTAAAAAAAAATAAAAATAAAAATGAAACGATTTGTGTATTTAAAAATATACATTACCCAATTTTTACATAATTAACCAATCGTTTCACCATCCCGTAAAGTTGTCATCTATGGAAAACTTCTCCCGTTAAATATTAATGGGGGGGGGGGATAATTGGCGAGATTTATACATCCAGAACAGAATCTTTTTTTGGAAGTTTTTGAGAAATAAAATGCCCCGCGGGTTACGACCCTCCAGGAGCAGTGAATGTAAGATGGACGAGGATGAAAGAGACGGCGGCCGTGCAGATCGCTCGCATTATCAGCTCTGAAAAGCAATAATTGCGTTAAATTAAAGCTCCTAATAAAAAATGAAACACTCTTGGGCCGGGACAAGAAGCTTAAAAATCAATTTAACTTTCTGTCTCGACGCTAAATGCTCGGCGATAAATTAGTGGTGATTATCGTAATCTAAATTAAAAACAGCAGGTCAGGCCGCCCGCCACCAGAGGTATAAGTGTAACACGAGGAGGCCGCAGGCACGCCACAGGTGACAATAACTTCATTTAATGGCGCACTTCATCCAGAAACCGAGCCGAGTGGAGTGGCAGGTAGTCCAGGAAACCAGGAGGGAAAAGTTACCGGCAACAGATAAAGACGTAAAAGAGATAAAAATAATCGAGCAATAATGATAGGAATAATAAATAGATAATAAAGAGGTGTAATAATAGTGATAATAGCAGAAACATAAATTGTGACAAATACTTCTACACATTATGGAGAGAAAATAAAATAATAATAATAGTAATAATAATAATGCTATGAAAAATAATACAAACTAAATTAAAATATAAATCAACATGTAAAAGTAATTATAAAAAATAGAAGTAGTAATAGTTATACTAATAGCAACAATAATATACTATTAGTAGTTGTAGTATTAGTAGTATTATTATTAGTATTAAAGGAGAAGTCCAGAGAAAATTTTTATAAATGCTTATAAAGTGCTTTTTTCCCTGCACTTACTACTGCATCAAGGCTTCACTTCCTGGATAACATGGTGATGTCACTTCCTGGATAGCATGGTGATGTCACTTCCTGGATATCATGGTGATGTCATTTTCTGGGTAACATGGTGATGTCACTTCCTGGGTAACATGGTGATGTCACTTCCTGGATAACAAAGTGATGTCACTTCCTGGATAACATGGTGATGTCACTTCGGATAACATGATGATGTCACTTCCTGGATATCATGGTGATGTCACTTCCTGGATAACATGGTGATGTAACTTCCTGGATATCATGGTGATGTCACTTCCTGGATAACCTGGTGATGTCACTTCCTGGATAACATGGTGATGTCACGACCCCACCTTCAAAGCTGTGCGGGCTGTGGCTGCTGGAGAGGATGATGGCAGGGGGATGCTCAGTGTCCCTCCAGTGCCCTGTGTCCCTCAGTGTCCCCCTGCCATCATCCTCTCCAGCAGCCACAGCCCACACAGCTCTGAGGGTCGGGTCAAGACATCACCATGTTATCCAGGAAGTGACATCACCATGTTATCCAGGAAGTGACATAACCATGTTATCCAGGAAGTGACATCACCATGTTATCCAGGAAGTGACATCACCATGTTATCCAGGAAGTGACGCCTTGATGCAGTAGTAAGTGCCGGGTAAAAAGCCCTTTATAAGCATCTCCCGTAATAAGTGTATATTGGGGATTTGTATAACTTTTTGGGGGTGATACAATACTTTAATAAAAATTTTCGCCTCATCTGTGTATATAGTTACAATGTCCTGCCTTATCAGCAGCAATAACTCACCCAGTCTATACAGCAAGGCTACAAATGCATATTTACAGCTACAGTTGTTCTGTATGGTCTAAGCTAATCCTCCTCCACCTCTCACAGTTCCCAGAATGCATTGCTTTTCCTCAGATCTCCATCAGAGGCCTCCCACCCTGCCTATACCCCCCCCCCCCAGAGGTGCCGCAGTACATTGCACTACACAGAAGATTATCTCTCCACACAGAAAGCCTGAAAAAGCTGCTGCTCCCTGTCTGCTCCTCTGCCTGTGGCATTGTTCAGCACAAGGCAGCATAGTATAAACACACCTCATTCTACTCTAACTGTCTCAATAAGTATATATCTGTATATCTGTATACGGTGATGTAGGCTGTAGGGGCTGACCAGAGATAGTCACAGTACTTAAGGAGTGTGGCTTGAACTTATAGGCAAAATCCAGCCAAGTTTCGTTAGATACCAAATGGTGATGCTCTGGAAAGGGGGAGGAGCTAGGGAGCTGCCGAGACAACACCACACTGATAATGAGAGGACTACACGACTTCCTGTGAATCAAGTAATAACCTGCTGAAGCCAGTACTATAAGTGATAACATTATATTAGTAAGTTATCGATCTTGTAATGATGCATATACATGTAATTTCCTGATACCAGAGTGCTCCTTTAAGGGGTTGTCCACTTTGTATCCTCTTTTTTTATAAGGTCACTGCTGGACCTCCCACTGATCAGTAAAGGAACCTACCAGCTCAATCCTATAGCAGCGCCCCCACAGGGCAAATAAAGTATTGCACAATTCTTGAATTGAATGGGCTGTCCATGTAATGCTCAGATATGGGTCCTCCGGGGGGAGTAGACACTTTTTATAGCTGCTGTCTGGTTAATGGATGACAGTCCTTAGTGAGTATATAGAGTATATAGAGTACCTCCAATAGCTCAGGAGGTTTCTAATACAAATCCCTGGGATAATTTCTGGTGAGAGATCTAAAGCAGCGCTCATCCTGATCCTCCTGGTGCAGGAATAACAGAATCTCAGGCTCCTGTAGGAGTAATCTAGAAGCTGGCAGCCCTACAGGATAGCATGTTGGCAGATCTGAGCCCGGCACATATGGAGGTATGAAGAAACTCTTGTACAACGTGAAGTAGATGCTTTGGATAATGAAAGGATTTTTTCACGTCCAGCAGTTCGGGCCGATGACTCAATCCTTCACATTGCCGTCCATTGGCACGAGCCGGGAAAAGACACAGATCTTGTTTACTCCCCATATAAAGAGCAGTGTAATCCGATCAGACAACAGGAAATCTGGATATCCTCACAATACGCCCTGGAGAAGCCTGATCTGCCGCTGCCAGGACACAGAGTCATACACCAGCACCGGGACACAGAGTCATATGCCAGCACCGGGACACATAGAGTCATACACCAGCACCGGGACACAGAGTCATACACCAGCACCAGGACACAGAGTCATACGCCAGCACCAGGACACAGAGTCATACGCCAGCACCAGGACACAGAGTCAAACGCCAGCACCAGGACACATAGAGTCATACGCCAGCACCAGGACACAGAGTCATACGCCAGCACCGGGACACATAGAGTCATACACCAGCACCAGGACACATAGAGTCATACGCCAGCACCAGGACACACAGAGTCATATACCAGCACCAGGACACAGAGTCATACGCCAGCACCAGGACACAGAGTCATACGCCAGCACCAGGACACAGAGTCATACGCCAGCACCAGGACACAGAGTCATACACCAGCACCAGGACACAGAGTCATACACCAGCACCAGGACACAGAGTCATACACCAGCACCAGGACACAGAGTCATACGCCAGCACCAGGACACATAGAGTCATGCACCAGCACCAGGACACAGAGTCATACACCAGCACCAGGACACATAGAGTCATACACCAGCACCAGGACACAGAGTCATACGCCAGCACCAGGACACATAGAGTCATGCACCAGCACCAGGACACATAGAGTCATACACCAGCACCAGGACACAGAGTCATACACCAGCACCAGGACACATAGAGTCATATACCAGCACCAGGACACAGAGTCATACGCCAGCACCAGGACACAGAGTCATACGCCAGCACCAGGACACAGAGTCATACACCAGCACCAGGACACATAGAGTCATACACCAGCACCAGGACACAGAGTCATACACCAGCACCAGGACACATAGAGTCATATACCAGCACCAGGACACAGAGTCATACGCCAGCACCAGGACACATAGAGTCATACGCCAGAACCAGGACACAGAGTCATACACCAGCACCGGGACACAGAGTCATACACCAGCACCAGGACACATAGAGTCATATACCAGCACCAGGACACAGAGTCATACACCAGCACCAGGACACATAGAGTCATACGCCAGCAGCAGGACACAGAGTCATACGCCAGCACCAGGACACAGAGTCATACGCCAGCACCAGGACACATAGAGTCATACGCCAGCACCAGGACACATAGAGTCATACGCCAGCACCAGGAAACACAGAGTCATACACCAGCACCAGGACACAGAGTCATACGCCAGCACCAGGACACAGAGTCATACGCCAGCACAAGGACACAGAGTCATACACCAGCACCAGGACACATAGAGTCATACGCCAGCACCAGGACACATAGAGTCATACACCAGCACCAGGACACAGAGTCATACGCCAGCACCAGGACACATAGAGTCATACACCAGCACCAGGACACAGAGTCATACACCAGCACCAGGACACATAGTCATACGCCAGCACCAGGACACAAAGTCATACGCCAGCACCAGGACACAGAGTCATACGCCAGCACCAGGACACATAGAGTCATACGCCAGCACCAGGACACATAGAGTCATACACCAGCACCAGGACACATAGAGTCATACACCAGCACCAGGACACATAGAGTCATACGCCAGCACCAGGACACAGAGTCATACACCAGCACCAGGACACATAGAGTCATACACCAGCACCAGGACACAGAGTCATACGCCAGCAGCAGGACACACAGAGTCATACACCAGCACCAGGACACATAGAGTCATACGCCAGCAGCAGGACACATACAGCCTATGCCTGACAGCAGTGGCGGATTAAATGTACCCTGGGCCCCGGGCTGTCCACTTATCCTCCTCTCTGCTACCTTACACACTCCTCTCTGCTACATCTACACACTCATCCTTGCTATACTACACACTCCTTTCTGCTACATCTTCACAATAGTTGATGTTTATTATGTTCTTTCGTACAAACAATCAAGGTGACCCCTATACTGTAGCCTAATGGTGTCTATGGTGTCTCTTAGCCTTAGGTCCAGTAAGATGTAAATTGCATTGATAGGCTGATCCCGGCCGCCATATCACAGCTTGAGAACCCGGCTATAATCAAAGAGAAGCAGAGGTCACCTCCAGCCTCCGTCCTGCTCGCCGTTTCCCTCCTCCCGCCTCCATCAAAGCTTTTATCATCCACAACTTTTTTTTATTTTTTTACTAAAACACCAAATGTCTCGGCTTTGGCGTAAAAACAAAAGAGGAATGTGACTGTAAGTATCTGCCCGGTGTGAATTACGCTCCTAGCGCTGACGGCTGCTTTTAAGGATTTTAATTAGTTCAGCATTCTTTGCATTGAGTCCTAATTATCTAATTACTCCTCGGACGCGCTGTATCCTCCCGGGGAAATCTCCTCCGCTTCTCTTATATCATAAATATATAGATGGACTCAGAACACTATAGGGCGGTGATTGTTAGTGCCACTGTATTGTATATGGGTACATTATGGCGGTTGTCTTAAAACAATCTTGATGGCATATCTCTAGGATAAAGGATTAAACGGATTGTTCACCAAAAAAAAGGTTTGGTGCTTGAAGTAAGAAGGTGCTTCGCAGTAAAGAGAGGAGAGGAGTTGCCCTGCCGAATGTAGAATTGTCTGCTTGAACAGTAGAGGTGTGTAGTAGAAGAGAATAAAGAATACTTGTACTCACGGATGACTGTCCTAGTCTTGACCGCCTTATGCCCCCTAGTTGTGAACTACCTGTCCTAGGTGGGTAATACGAGCCCCAGGTTATGTGGGTTGAGCAGACTCCCGAGCCTTCCCAGTTGTCCTGCACTGCGCAGTGGAATACGTAGACTTTTCCAAGTACCTTTGTTCCACTGGGGTCAGTTCCTATCGCTCCTGAGGTAACTGTCCTTCACGGTTTAGAGAGTTTCACAGCATGGGCAAGGTGATCCCTGTTAGGGTTCTCTCCTCTTGTGAAAGTCTTAGCACTGCATAGCGGTTCTATTGCTCATAATGAAGAAACCTGTAGCTTGCTAGTTTTGTCTCTGTTAGTGCGAACCTCAAGCATGCTCAAGTCGATCCGAACCTGAACTTTCGGCATTTGATTAGCGGTGGCTGCTGAAGTTGGATAAAGCCCTAAGGCTATGTGGAAATCATGGATATGGTCATTGGCTGTATCCATGTTTTCCGGACAACCTTAGAGCTTTATCAAAGTTCAGCATCCCCAGCTAATCAAATGCCGAACGTTCGGGTTCGGATCGACCCGGTTCGCTCATCTCTAGTGAATACGTGTTACATAGTTACATAGTTACATAGTTAATACGGTTGAAAAAAGACACATGTCCATCAAGTTCAACCAAGGAGGGGATGGATACAGGGAAGGGGGAGGGGTGATAGGTTCTATACATATGCATTTATATTATTTTGCTCTAAGAACTTGTCTAGGCCGGTTTTGAAGCCCTCTACTGTTTTTGCTGTGACCAGATCCTGGGGTAGACTGTTCCACAGAGTCACAGTTCTCATGGTAAAGAAGGCTTGTCGCCTCCGGAGATTGAACCTTTTTTTCTCCAGGCGGAGGCAGTGCCCTCTTGTCCTTTGAGGGGGTTTTACCTGGAACATCTTTTCCCCATATCTCTTGTAGGGGCCATTTATATATTTAAATAAATTAATCATATCTCCCCTTAAACGTCTCTTCTCCAGACTAAACAAATGTAATTCTTTTAATCTCTCCTCATAACTAAGATGCTCCATTCCCCTTATTAGTTTAGTTGCCCGTCTTTGTACCCTCTCCAGCTCTAGAACGTCCTTTTTATGAATCGGGTTCCAAAACTGGACGGCATACTCCAGATGAGGCCGCACCAAAGCTTTATAAAGCGGTAATATTATATCCCTGTCCCGAGAGTCCATGCCTGTTTTAATGCATGACAATATCCTACTGGCCTTAGAAGCAGCTGACTGACATTGTGTACTGTTCTGTAGTCTATTATCTACAAGTACACCCAGATCCTTCTCCATCAGCGACTCTCCCAGAGTAACTCCTCCCAGGACATATGATGCATGTGGGTTATTAGTACCCAGGTGCATAACTTTACATTTATCCACATTGAACCTCATTTGCCAAGTGGACGCCCAAACACTCAGTGTGTCTAAGTCATCCTGTAATATCTGCACATCTTCCATAGACTGTACTGTACTACAAAGCTTGGTGTCATCTGCAAAGATAGAAACATTGCTGTTAATTCCATTCTCAATATCATTAATAAACAAGTTAAACAGAAGAGGGCCCAGTACTGACCCTTGGGGTACACCACTTATTACCGGGGACCATTCGGAGTAGGAATCATTGACCACCACTCTCTGGGTACGATTATTAAGCCAGTTTTCAATCCAGTTACACATAAAATTTTCCAAACCGATAGACTTTAACTTACCCATCAGACGTCCATGAGGAACTGTGTCAAACGCTTTTGCAAAATCCAGGTACACTATATCCACAGCCGCGCCGCCATCCAGGCTTCTACTTACCTCTTCATAGAAACATATTAGGTTGGTTTGACAGCTTCTGTCCTTAGTAAAACCATGCTGGTTATCACTTATAATACTATTAGCCACTACATATTCCTGGATGTAGTCCCTTATAAGCCCCTCAAATAGTTTCCCCACAATGGACGTTAAGCTTACGGGTCTATAGTTACCAGGGGAAGTTCGAGAGCCCTTTTTGAAGATCGGCATTACATTTGCCTTACGCCAGTCCATCGGCACAATACCAGTAAGCAAAGAATCACGGAATATTTCATACAAGGGTAGTGAAATTACAGAACTGAGTTCCCTAAGAACTCTGGGG
Source organism: Dendropsophus ebraccatus (assembly GCF_027789765.1). Lineage (NCBI taxonomy): Eukaryota > Metazoa > Chordata > Amphibia > Anura > Hylidae > Dendropsophus > Dendropsophus ebraccatus. Next base: position 208,445,515 of record NC_091455.1, read on the forward strand.
TGCAATCCATCAGGCCCTGGAGCTTTGGTTACATTGAGTTTGTTTAATTTATCTTGGACCATATCTATAGTAAACCAGTTCAGTATATTACATGTGTTAGCAGCACTGGCCCCACCCACCTCAGTACTGGCCCCACCCACCACAGCTCCATCCTCTTTTGTATATACAGAACTGAAAAACCCATTAAGTAACTCAGCTTTCTCCTGATCCCCAGTTATTAATTCCCCTTCACCATTATTTAGGGGTCCTACATGCTCTGACCTTGGTTTTTTTGCATTAATATATTTGAAGAATTTTTGGGGGTTTCTTTTGCTATCTATAGCTACCTGCCTTTCATTGTGAATTTTTGCTGCTTTTATTACATTTTTACAGGTTTTGTTGACTTCTTTGTAATGTTTAGATGCTACAGCTGACCCCTCTGATTTATATTTTTTGAATGCCCCTTTTTTCTCATTTATAGCCCTTCTAACCTCGGTTGTAAGCCATGTGGGATTGGATTTTAACCGTTTATATTTGTTACCCATAGGAATATATTTGGCAGTACAGTTGTTTAATGTGGATTTGAAGATTTCCCATTTATTAGCTGTATCCGTATGTGACAGCAGCCGCTCCCAGTCTATGCCCTGAAGTTCTGCCCTTAACCCAGGGAAATTGGCCCTTTTAAAATTAAGAGTTTTTGCCCTCCCAACATGTTTTTCTTTTCTACACTTTAAGCTAAAAGTCACTATATTGTGGTCACTATTCCCCAGGTGTTCATGGACAGTGACATCCCCAACCAGCTCAGCGTTGTTAGAAATAACCAGATCCAACAAGGCATCACTTCTAGTTGGCTCCTCCACAAACTGGCCCAGAAAATTATCCTGCAGGAGGTTAAGAAATTCCCTCCCCTTTGTGGTTTTAGCTGAACCGTGACCCCAATCTATATCTGGGTAGTTGAGGTCCCCCATTACCACTACTGTTCCCTCCCGGGCAGCCCGCTCTATTTGTCTATTCAACTGGCCATCTACCTCCTCAGTAATGTTGGGGGGTCTATAGATTACACCAAGAATAATTTTTTCACTCTTTACCTCCTTCTGTAGTTCTACCCATAATGCTTCCACATCATCACAGTCATCGCCCACTATTGCATCTTTTACACTCACTTTAATATCATTTCTGACATACAGACATACTCCTCCTCCCCTTCTGCCCACCCGGTCCCTTCTGAACAACGTAAATCCCTGAATATTGACAGCCCAGTCATGTGAGGAGTCCAGCCATGTCTCAGTCACACCAACCACATCTATGTTAACATAGGAATCAGAAGAGTTGGGAGAAAAGACAAAAATATCCAAGTCCTTCCCAAAGAGAAGAAGTTCTATAAAAACTTGGATATGTTCACAACATTTAGTTTTTTCCTTTGACTTATTTTTTGCCGGACTGTGTACTGTATTGTACTATATGATACAGTGAAAAACTTACCAAAAACTGAAATGTAAAAAACATACAAAAATGACACAATATTACTATTATGGTTCGGGTTTTGTTTTTCAAGCGTTTGTTGTATGATAATAAATAAGAATTAAAGGGGTATTCAAATCTCGGCTTGTTATCCTCGATCCATAGGATAGGGGTCCAACCACCTGGACCCCCGCGTTGTGGAGAATGGAGATGCAATCACTCAGCAGTGGTGTTCAGCAAACAACACAAAAGTGTCCACGTGGCCAAACACTCAGCATTCGACTCCCGGCATCTGAAGATATTGGATGCCACCCTAGAGCAGCATCCAACTTTTTCAGATGCCGAAAGTTGAATGCTGAATGTTTTGGTTGAGCCACGTGGTCAAACTCTGACACTTTTCTCCAAATTACTCAACGCACCAACATGGCAACCGCAGCCTGTGCTCCAATCTCCATGGGGCTGCTAAACACTGCCAATCGCTAAACATTCAACGTTGGGGCAATCATGTCCCTGTTCTTGGGATAAGTGGGGTCAGGGTAATTTTTAAGAGATGAGGATCCTGTACCTAGGACCCCCCTCCCCCCCCCCCTTCTGCTCTATTAAACCCAAATTCCCCAATAGAGTACAGATGTGGTGGCCACCAAAAAGTGCAAATTTAACAACATCAACAGTATGATAGGTGCTTAGATAGTATACAGCAGGTGGGCTCTGGTGTTTTCTTAAGGGTGCGAGGCAAGTGGTCACAGTGGCTAGGAGTGGTGCTTTTACTTAAGAACTTCAGTGCAATACAGGTTGATAAAGGAAACAGCTTGTTAGGTGCAGGTACAGGTGTTGAGTGCTTAGTGTTAGTGCTTGAGACGATGACTGATAGTAGAAGATAAGAGTAGAAGAAGTGTAGCTTGACTTGGTACATGTTCAGGGACTGTCTTAGGGACCTTGACGAATTAGTGCAGTACTCTACCCGGATAGTGTAGAGTGGGACTGAAGAAATCAACATTTTCGTCACTATAAGAGAAGAACTAAATAGAAAGCCACCTTTTGCAAAACCAACCTAGAGACTGTCAGGTTCGGTAGCACGAGTCCCAGGCTTTAACTACTGGACGTAGCTAACCCCTCAAGATTATCTAAGAGGGTTGAGCAGACACCAGTGGGATACTTCGGTTTAGGCCCTTTGTCCCTCTGAGGATCAATCCCTTAATTGGTGGATTGACTTAGTAAGAAGGATCCCAGGCATAGGCAATGGTTACCCAGGAGACAGTTGCCCCCCCCTTTGGGTTTAACATTGCATCTTAGTTACTTGAAAGTCTCTCATAACAAATGTGTAGCTGTTGCTCCTGGGCCACGCCCAGATATATACTTCAGCAGAATCTCTCTGTCTATGTCTTGCTCTCTCCACCATCCACTGAAGAAGACTTCCCACCAGAAACTAACTCACTTGGGGGTGGCCGCATCTAACCTCCAATTAGTGGGGAAAGTGCTAGAGAAAGAAGAAGGTAAGGTGCAATAGGAGGACAGTGTGTGAGGTACCTGCACCAGTTATTGGTTGAACAGTGAACAGAACAAAGCAAACAGTTAATCCTTTTCCTTTAGCTGTGTATAACAGACAAACTGGGGAGAGTGAGACACAGGGGCGGATTAAGGATACCATGGGCCCCAGGCAGTTGCCCAGATTGCCCTCATTACAATCCGCCCCTGGTGAGATACCAAGTGGTGATGGTGCAGAAAGGCACCCATCATCCCAGAGTGGGACACCTGACAGAGTTACCTTTACTGGGACGTTCCCACCTGTACTTGGACAATACATTATCTGTATAAAAGAATGGGTACCGTGAACAACCCCTTTAAGGGCCTAGCTTCACCCAACTATCCTCTAGCATATTGGAGAAGTCTGTAGCTGCCACACGTGGCCCAGTCCTTTAGCAACCAATGAGCATTAAACCTGATATCCACAGGAAGTTACTTCCCCTTTAAGAAGCTTAATCTCTTCAGCCGACTACTTTTTTCCTCTTAATGCGAGCAATCAAAATAATAATTTAAAAAAAGGCAAATAATTTTTCTCTATTCCTCTGCCCCATGGCCCTTTCCAAGCCTTCTGCACCTCGGCATCGATTTATTGGAATGAAGTTTGCATTAGCCGGAGCCCAAGTATCTTCCGACCAATAAGAGGAACTTTGTCCTATTTTTATAATTGCACCTGATTCCTGTCCTTAACCAGAGATGCATTACATTTCCCTAATAAATCCAGCTGCAGGCAGTATACGGATGTAAATCATACACATGTGACTCATTACCAGCTCGGTGCGCGGCTCGGAAGGGGTCGGAGCGGAGCCCAGTCATTACCTATTTCATGTGTTACTTAAGGAAAATCAACAAACAAACCACAAGGCAAAACATTTCACAGCCGGGCCGCTGACTTTTCAAGGGTATTGGATTGTATTACTGCAAATCAATGAGGACCTGGCAGAGCCTTTTTTTTTTTTCTTTTTAGGGCGTAGGTAACACATTAGTTATGATATTTCCCTATAAACCCAGCTTTCTACTGAGTATATAAAGAATATTATGTGTGATGCCCAGTTATTGTGCCCAGTAAGGTGGTGGTGATGTTAAACCTGACACAGGAAGGGCTATGTGGTGTCTAATGGGAACATTAGTGCTTAGTCCATGAATATAAGGGGTTATGCCGCCAGAGGGTGCAGTGTTATAGGAATACAGCGCCATCTGGTGGTTCAACAGTGCAAATGTGGGACAAAGCAGCTCATACACAGGCAGTGTTAATGAATGAAGGTTTGAGGGGGTATAGTGTATACTGAAAGATGGAAAAGGAAGGTTTAAAGGTAGTGCAAAGCTTCTTGGGAAATAAAAAGAATGCAAAGTAATTATGTAGAATGAAAAGAGCGTGCGCTCTACTGCCACCTATTTGAGGGAGATTACCTGTAAGTCGATGCTCAACCTCTTAAAGTCGGGATGGGCGACCTCTCCAGCTGTTGCAAAACTACAATTCCCATGATGCCTGGAGAACCAAAGCTAAAAGCTTTGTCTGCCCAGGAATGATGGGAATTGTAATTTTGCACCAGCTGGAGGACTCAAGGTTCCCCATATAAGTCACCTGTCTATAGATAACTGATTCCATACTGATCATATACAACCCTTATCACCTAGACATTGACTCCCAGATCCCCTGGAGAAAGTGATTTGACCTATAATCATGACTGAGGTGTTTATGAAGATCTGAAGCCTAAACTCCATAAAGACAGGTGTGAGTGTGTAGAGGAGTGCGAGGGGAGGGGGGGGATGATGTCATCTTGTAGTTCACAGGAGGTCAGCTGACCCAGGACAGATCACTTCCCATAATCCGTGCAGGTTACAAATGGTCTGAGTGCTGGTCACATGACCCAGATACAACAATGAAATATATGGATGCAGCAGAGCTGGGATGAAACAGACGGTGCTGTAGGAATAGTGATGGTGAGGGTGCATGATATGGCATGTTTCACTGAAAAATCTGCAATGAAGGAATGAAGGGAGAGAGAGAGAGAGACCTACATGATTGTTGTTTCCAAAGTTATGAAATCTTATTTTTATTCCAAGCTTCGGTGTCATAGAGGCGGGGCTGTGCTGCCTCTTCCTTCCTTCACCCCGGCTTGTTTAGCTTCCAACACTGAGCCCTGTTAGTCAATCAGTCAACACAGGGAGGGAGGAGTTGGGCATGCTGCTGCTGGTGCTAGGAAACACCCCCTTGACCATTAAGTTTTCAGTATGATCTAGAGCTGAAAGGGACATCCCGAAAAATAAAAATCAGCTGGTGTCGAAAAGTTCTATAGATTTGTGATTTTCTTATTTTTTAAGATTTCAGTCTTCCAGTACTTCTCAGCTGCTGTATGTCCTGCAGGAAGTGGTGTATTCTCTCCAGTCTGACACAGTGCTCTCTGCTGCCACCTCTGTCCATGTCAGGAACTGTCCAGAGCAGGTGAGGTTTTCTATGGGGATTTGATGCTGCTCTGTACAGTTCCTGACATGGACAGAGGTGGCAGCAGAGAGCACTGTGTCAGACTGGAGAGAATACACCACTTCCTGCAGGACATACAGCAGCTGACAAGTACTGGAATTTTAAATAGAAATAAATTACAAACATATAAAAGTTTATGACACCAAAAAATTCTGGAGTACCCCTTAAAGACTGGGGTAACTATAGAGGAACAGATCTATTGTCATTAACGGCTACAACATTAACTTGATAGTGATTCCACATTGTCTTCTTTGTCTCAGCCCCTCGTCTATTTTCTGTAGACTTCCCATGAGCCGCCATTTTCTTGATAAGCAAATCTATACAGTCTAACAGTGGTGCATGCTGGGTAGGAGGGAAAAAAGCAATAAAAGACTTGAATATATGATAAACCAACATTTTATACTTTTATGGCGTCTATGACTATTGGGATCCTGATGGTGTTTTAAGGTGTTTTTTCATCTCTGTTCTTGCTTGAGTAGTAAATGGGAGCTGCGGAGCAGGATTGGGAGCGGCAGGGATCAGGGGGACACCCGCTGACTACATTCACAACATAAGTAGTGAAATGATCTGCACTTTTCTCTGGCAGTAATAGCTGTAGGATACCGAGGTATAAGCATATACTGCCATCTAGTGCTCACCGTGTATATAACCATCTGCAGCATAGGAGGACTGGGATGGAAGGTTTTATTTCCATATGAAAATTTGTTTCCAATGAAAAAGATCGAATGTCAGATTTTATGGGTTTTCTCTACAAGCCCATTTAAATTAACTGGATCTGTTAAAGGGGGACTCCAGCAAAACAAAATCTCTTTCAAATCAACAGGTGTCAGAAAGTTATACAGATGTGTAATTTACTTCTATTAAAAAAAAAATCTCCACTCTTTCAGTACATATTAGCTGCTGTATGTCCTGCAGGAAGTGATGTATTCTTTCCAGTCTGACACAGTGCTCTCTGCTGCCACCTCTGTCCATGTCAGGAACTGTCCAGAGCAGGAGAGGTTTTCTATAGGGATTTGCTGCTGCTCTGGACAGTTCCTGACACGGACAGAGGTGGCAGCAGAGAGCACTGTGTCAGTACTGGAAAAAAATATCCCACTTCCTTCGGGACATACAGCAGCTGATAAGTACTGGAAGACTGGAGATTTTTTTTAATAGAAGTAAATTACACATCTGTATAACTTTCTGACACCAATTGATTTAAAAACAATGTTTTTTTTTCCAGAGTACCCCTTTAAGGTTATGGTGCACCGAGCAAGTAACATACTGGAGTGATGTTAATGCAAATAGTCTTTACTTTTCCACAACAAGCGTCTTATAGTTGAGTTGGGAATATTCCTTTAAGGGTTGGGTATTCAGCAGGTCCTGTCCAAAGGAGAAGCTGCACTAGACTGCACATGTCCACCCAGCCTGGTATTAGGGAGCTTTTTTAAGCCCGGGGTATGATACATCATTCTTAGTAAATCCCTTCACCTCGTCTACAATATTAATCAGAGGAACTGAGATTCACACCAATGATAATGAATATATATATAGGCCAGCGGCCACATATTTTTTTATTTTTCACTTGGCAGAGTAAATACATTCTGCGTTCTGTGTCTGGGTGACTTTCTATATGCTGCTGTACCAACTACAACCACCAGGTGGTGCTAAAGGTCAGAGTGTTGGATGTGAGAGCTCTCTGTAAACTTCTTTGGTAGGTGCCGCTGAAAAATTTTTGACAATCTCATTTTGTTACTTGTGATGACTGAAGAGGGCAGAGAAATATTTCAGACGATATGATAACATAGGATATTACTGCGGTGCAATGTCCTTATGAAAGACCACTGTGTCTTTATAGATGAGCGTAGCAATGCTTTTTATACTCCTCCTATAGATTCTTCCTTCTATAGAGAAGACGGTAACTGGTTAACTTATTGCATTTTTTAATTCAAATTTTGGTATATATCGTCCCTTGAAGGAATGTTTAAACATAATATACAAGAATTAGAATGAAAAAATGTAATAAGCACTAGCTATACTTGTCCACGCTCCTTCCCATAATCTCCAGCACCGGCTCCGGTCCCCCGCTTAAGGCCCTATTACACCAACAGATTATCTGAAATGGATTATAAACAGAGAACAAGTAATAAAGGAAAGACTGAGATTTCTCCTCTTTTCAAATCCATTCCTGGCTTTGGCTTTAAAAAATCTGTCAGATAATCTGTTGGTGTAATATGGCCTTACTGACAGCCCACTCAGGCAATAACTGTAGTGTCCCCCCATAAGTATAACGTCTATTATTTTCCTTACAATGTCATCGTTGTGCTGCTGTACCAACTATGACCACCAGGTGGGGATAATAATAATAATAATAATAATAATAATAATAATAATAATAATAATAATAATTAATAATAATAATAATAATAATTACTACCTTCTTGACTAGTTTCAGCCCATTCACTATAATTTTTTTTTTTTTTTTTAAAGAACAATTTCAAGGAGTCAAGGATCAGACTACATTGTCCACCTTCTCAGCAACAATCATTATCCGGCTGTCCATAACTCAAATGTCCACACTCACCTGTCCATAACTCACCTGTCCACACTCACCTGTCCATAACTCACCTGTCCGCACTCACCTGTCCATAACTCACCTGTCAATAACTCACCTGTCCATAACTCACCTGTCCACACTCACCTGTCCATAACTCACCTGTCCATAACTCACCTGTCCATAACTCACCTGTCCACACTCACCTGTCCATAACTCACCTGTCCACAACTCACCTGTCCACACTCACCTGTCCACACTCACCTGTCCATAACTCACCTGTCCATAACTCACCTGTCCATAACTCACTCACCGGGCTTCAGCATCTCCTCCTCCGATCTCCAGTGTGCCACCTCACAGAGAGCCATCCCGGTGATAGCACGCTACCGGCGCTCCCCCACTCCCCCCCAGCTCTGTTGCCGGTGGCACCATGGATATCCAACTGGCAGGCATTCCTGACAATCACCCTTACACTTACATGTGTATTCTGTGGGAGATCGGGGGCCGCTCCAATCACCTTCTGGACCGGGTCCCTGGTAAGTGTATGAGTGCCTGTGATTTTATGCTATTAGGCGAGGTTCCCTAACATGTTCAGTGCTTCTCCTCTGTATCTTGCTATCTGGACTATCTGACCCCGGCTTTCTATACCCTGACTATCCTGGTTTTCCGCCTGCCCCGACCTTTTGGCTTTGTGAGTCCTTTCCTACCTGACTCTGATTTGTTACCTTTGCTGTCTCTAATTGTGACCTCAGCTTGCTGACCCTTCTTTATTGGTGACTGCCTTGTCTGCATTTAGTGTGCCACCAAACCTAAGTCAGGGACTGTCGCCCAGGTGCCCACAGCCGCCTAGGGCTGACCATGGCAAGTGGTCCAGTGCAAGGTTCACTGTCCACGTCTTCCCCGTTCCTTTCCTGACTGGTCCGTACTACAGAGTCCTGACAACAGCTTTCTCAATATTTAGTGCAGTCATCCCCTGGGGCTGGTGACAGATAAGAAGACCCCTGCCTCCACTACTTCTTAGCTTCATACATCACTACCAAATCTGGCAGACTGGTCTTCTGCAAAAATACAGTGTTGGCTATAACACAGCCAAGAAATTTAGGGACCACTAACGATAGAGGTCACCGCCCTTTCTCATGCGATGCCCCAGGCCCATAGGGGCCACTCCGCAGTGTAGATGGTGCTAACAGGCAGGAACCGTTGCAGCTGTAGGGTATAGGGTTGTCACGGTGTAGGCACAAGGGTGATACAGCTGGAAACCGGGCTCCTGACCATGCGGGAATACTGGGCATGCAATTCCTCGTTGTCCTTAGCCAGGGCACCAATTATCACACCAATGCCAAGGTTCAGAAACAACGGTAGTTGTATATTTATTGTAACGGTGGTAACTAGTGGCAACAGTCTCTCCAGATGCAACCGGGAATAAGGCAGACTTGAATAAAGCAGAGTAATGGGTGATGCTGCAATAGGCTGTGAGAGTAGCGTGCTGAATGATGGGAGTAGTAGTGATACTGAAGATGAGATGCTGGGTGGAATGAGACTTGAATGAAATACTTCCTGTTGATGATTAGAGAAGATGATGATGAGAGGAATTGAAGAATGACTGAAGAATCGACACCCAGATGAGAATCTTGAGACTTGAGACAGGAACACAGCCAGGACAGACAGAATTTGTCTCCTGAAGGTGGAGGACAAGACTCGACTGAGCAGGAACAGCAGAGCAACACACCCTATCCCCTCTGGGACAGGAGATAGACTGAGGTAGAACAGGAAGTCACATCGTAAACCCAGCCAAAGCTCGATGACCATTGGAGTTACCATGGAAGCAGGGCACAGTCACGTGACATCCAGCCATTGCATCATCACACCATTAGGCATATACAGAGAAATATACATGAGAGGTACCATACTTGAACACTGGGGGGGGGGCGACATAATCTCATTAGACATTAATACCTGAATAGATATACAAGAAATTAATGGAATAGCAGACCTGAATACTGAGAAGGGTAACACAATACACGCAGTTTTCAGTGGGCCATAGCTTTCCAGAACAGAACTGGTTATAATACAAGTGCGAGCATGAGAAGGGCTGTTCTGGGACACTGCATACCTCCCTACTAGAAATGAGCCGACCTCTACGAACCACAAGTTGAGGTAGATGTGGCCGAATGAACATAGAGGACCAGGACAACAAGACAAGAGGAAGGAATGTTAGTGTGAGTGAGTATGTAGATGTGTGTTTCCCACGCTCAAGGCACAGGTGACAAGAGAAAATATGAAGAGAAAGAAAACCCTAGTGGCAGGACTTTACCTAGGGGTGCCTAACGTACTCTGGTTACAGGTAGTTAGTGCGTGGACCATCTGACATGGAAGCCAGGACTACTTAACTGCTGGCGGTGGATCCAGTACTCCATAGGCCAACCACACGAAAAGGTATCAGATCCATCATTCCTTCCAACAAGCTATGCCTGTGCTCATCTTCAGATATTGGTGATTTATTGGTAACTTAGTTAGCCTGATCTTGGCCAACAACTTGACACCCTGGTCACCGATGGCCACCCTGGCCACCCTGGTCACCATCATTATCATCCACTATGGTTCCCATGGCTTTTCCAACCACTCATATGAGAGTTTCTCAGCTTCTCCATGAATGGTCCCCATTGCTGCTGATGTCCCATGTGCATTCTCCATCCTCTACGTCCTCCTGGACTGATGAGTCCTCAGTATTAGCTGCACACATGTGAACACAGTCTAAATCGTGTGCTTCCCCTTACACAGTATGTGAGAAAACTACCTGCCAGCACTAGGGGCGCCCTGGTGCATATGGATGTGGACAGCCACAGTAGGCAGAGTACTGGAAATGTTCACAAGTGTTCTCTCCGGATACATAACACAGAAAGAAAAAAACCACAGGGAATTTAGATTTTCAAAACATCTCAAGTAATTTTAGCAAAAGACGTCAAATGGAAACTTGGATGAGATGCACTTGTTTCTCTGGGTGTAAAAGCCATGACATAATCTCTTCCTGGTGGAGTTTATGTTGGCAGCATCTGCAGGTCGCTGGTTCACGACTATAAGAACACGTGACTCGTCTGTCAACCGGATACATTAGATACATTCCGTGTGATACAGTATGTGACCTAATGCTGTCAGATAACAGTGCAGCTTGTATCCATAGGGTGCAGGTATATAGAAGGTGCAGAGCTATCAGTGTAGAAAATAATTTAAAGGATTTGGTCTGGGGTCTGTATTAGTTTATGGGTCTGGTCTGGGGTCTGTATTAGTTTAGGATTCTGGTCTGGGGTCTGTAATAGTTTAGGGGTCTGGTCTGGGGTCTGTATTAGTTTAGAGGTCTGGTCTGGGGTCTGTATTAGTTTAGGGGTCTTGTGTGGGCTCTGTATTAGTTTAGGGGTCTGGTCTGGGGTCTGTATTAGTTTAGTGGTCTGGTCTGGGGTCTGTATTAGTTTAGGGGTCTGGTCTGGGGTCTGTATTAGTTTAGGGGTCTGGTCTGGGATCTGTATTAGTTTAGGGGTCTGGTCTGGGGTCTGTATTAGTTTAGTGGTCTGGGGTCTGTATTAGTTTAGGGGTCTGGTCTTTGGTCTGTATTAGTTCAGGGATCTGGTCTGGGGTCTGTATTAGTTTAGGGGTCTGGTCTGGGGTCTGTATTAGTTTATGGGTCTGGTCTGGGGTCTGTATTAGTTTAGGGGTCTGGTCTTGGGTCTGTATTAGTTTAGAGGTCTGGTCTGGGGTCTGTATTAGTTTAGGGGTCTGGTCTGGGGACTGTATTAGTTCAGGGGTCTGGTCTGGGGTCTGTATTAGTTTAGAGGTCTGGTCTGGGGTCTGTATTAGTTTAGGGGTCTGGTCTGGGTCTGTATTAGTTTAGGGGTCTGGTCTGGGGTCTGTAATAGTTTAGGGGTCTGGTCTGGGGTCTGTATTAGTTTAGAGGTCTGGTCTGGGGTCTGTATTAGTTTAGGGTATGCAAAAGAACACTGCAGAGACACCATCACATGTCTCGACGTCAGTGAACTAGCCAGACCTTCCCTCCGGGAAGGAACAACCAAGCCAAAGCGTTCTCCAGTCAAGGAAACCACCTCAGCAAGGTATCCATCCACAGACAGCTGTTTTGGGGTTTTTGCCCCTCATCAGTGTGGAGTAGGTTTCTGGCTAGTGGGAGCAATGACTAGTAAGTGCATGCAAAAGGACGCCTGTTGACCTCAGGGAGATCAACCAAAACACCGCAGAGACACCATCACGTGTCTCAACGTCAGTGTATTCTAGAACATTGCCCCCTGGGAAATCGAATATGCAAAAGAACACTGCAGAGACACCATCACATGTCTCGACATGTGATGGTGACATGTGATGGTGTCTCTGCAGTGTTCTTTTGCATATTCGATTTCCCAGGGGGCAATGTTCTAGAATACACTGACGTTGAGACACGTGATGGTGTCTCTGCGGTGTTTTGGTTGATCTCCCTGAGGTCAACCAGTGTCCTTTTGCATGCACTTACTAGTCATTGCTCCCACTAGCCAGAAACCTACTCCACACTGATGAAGGGCAAAAACCCTGAAACAGCTGTCTGTGGATGGATACCTTGCTGAGGTGGTTTCCTTGACTGGAGAACGCTTTGGCTTGGTTGTTCCTTCCCGGAGGGAAGGTCTGGCTAGTTCACTGACGTCGAGACATGTGATGGTGTCTCTGCAGTGTTCTTTTGCATATTCGATTTCCCAGGGGGCAATGTTCTAGAATACACTGACGTTGAGACACGTGATGGTGTCTCTGCGGTGTTTTGGTTGATCTCCCTGAGGTCAACCGGCGTCCTTTTGTATTAGTTTAGGGGTCTTGTGTGGGCTCTGTATTAGTTTAGGGGTCTGGTCTGGGGTCTGTATTAGTTTAGGGGTCTGGTCTGGGATCTGTATTAGTTTAGGTGTCTGGTCTGGGGTCTGTATTAGTTTAGTGGTCTGGGGTCTGTATTAGTTTAGGGGTCTGGTCTGGGGTCTGTATTAGTTTAGGGGTCTGGTCTGGGGTCTGTATTTAGGGGTCTGGTCTGGGGTCTGTATTAGTTTAGGGGTCTGGTCTGGGATCTGTATTAGTTTAGTGGTCTGGTCTGGTGTCTGTATTAGTTTAGGAGTCTGGTCTGCAGTCTGGATTAGTTTAGGGGTCTGGTCTGGGGTCCGTATTAGTTTAGGGGTCTGGTCTGGGGTCTGTATTAGTTTAGGGGTCTGGTCTGGGGTCTGTATTAGTTTAAAGGACAAGTCTGGGGTCTGTATTAGTTTAGGGGTCTGGTCTGGGGTCTGTATTAGTTTAGGGGTCTGGTCTGGGGTCTGTATTAGTTTAGGGATCTGGTCTGGGGTCTGGATTAGTTTAGGGGTCTGGTCTGGGCTCTGTATTAGTTTAGGGGTCTGGTCTGGGGTCTGTATTAGTTTAGGGGTCTGGTCTGGGGTCTGTATTAGTTTAGATGTCTGGTCTGGGGTATGTATTAGTTTAGGGTCTGGTCTGGGGTCTGTATTAGTTTAGGGGTCTGGTCTGGGGTCTGTATTAGTTTAGGGGTCTGGGGTCTGTATTAGTTTAGGGGTCTGGTCTGGGGTCTGGATTAGTTTAGGGGACTGGTCTGGGGTCTGTATTAGTTTAGGGGTCTGGTCTGGGGTCTGTATTAGTTTAGGGGTCTGGTCTGCAGTCTGGATTAGTTTAGGGGTCTAGTCTGGGGTCTGTATTAGTTTAGGGGTCTGGTCTGGGGTCTGTATTAGTTTAGGAGTCTGGTCTGCAGTCTGGATTAGTTTAGGGGTCTGGTCTGGGGTCCGTATTAGTTTAGGGGTCTGGTCTGGGGTCTGTATTAGTTTAGGGGTCTGGTCTGGGGTCTGTATTAGTTTAAAGGACAAGTCTGGGGTCTGTATTAGTTTAGGGGTCTGGTCTGGGGTCTGTATTAGTTTAGGGGTCTGGTCTGGGGTCTGTATTAGTTTAGGGATCTGGTCTGGGGTCTGGATTAGTTTAGGGGTCTGGTCTGGGCTCTGTATTAGTTTAGGGGTCTGGTCTGGGGTCTGTATTAGTTTAGGGGTCTGGTCTGGGGTCTGTATTAGTTTAGATGTCTGGTCTGGGGTATGTATTAGTTTAGGGTCTGGTCTGGGGTCTGTATTAGTTTAGGGGTCTGGTCTGGGGTCTGTATTAGTTTAGGGGTCTGGGGTCTGTATTAGTTTAGGGGTCTGGTCTGGGGTCTGGATTAGTTTAGGGGACTGGTCTGGGGTCTGTATTAGTTTAGGGGTCTGGTCTGGGGTCTGTATTAGTTTAGGGGTCTGGTCTGCAGTCTGGATTAGTTTAGGGTTCTAGTCTGGGGTCTGTATTAGTTTAGGGGTCTGGTCTGGGGTCTGTATTAGTTTAGGGGTCTGGTCTGGGGTCTGTATTAGTTTAGGGGTCTGGTCTGCAGTCTGGATTAGTTTAGGGGTCTGGGGTTTGTATTAGTTTAGAGGGCTGGTCTGGGGTCTGTATTAGTTTAGGGGTCTGGTCTGGGGTCTGTATTAGTTTAGAGGTCTGATCTGGGGTCTGTAATAGTTTAGGGGTCTGGTCTGGGGTCTGGATTAGTTTAGGGGTCTGGTCTGGGCTCTGTATTAGTTTAGGGGTCTGGTCTGGGCTCTGTATTAGTTTAGGGGTCTGGTCTGGGGTCTGTATTAGTTTAGGGGTCTGGGGTTTGTATTAGTTTAGAGGGCTGGTCTGGGGTCTGTATTAGTTTAGGGGTCTGGTCTGGGGTCTGTATTAGTTTAGGGGTCTGGTCCGGGGTCTGTATTAGTTTATGGGTCTGGTCTGGGGTCTGTATTAGTTTAGGGGTCTGGTCTGGGGTCTGTATTAGTTTAGGGGTCTGGTCCGGGGTCTGTATTTGTTTAGGGGTCTGGTCTGGGGTCTGTATTAGTTTAGATGTCTGGTCTGGGGTCTGTATTAGTTTAGTGATCTGGTTTGGGATCTGTATTAGTTTAGGGGTCTTGTATTGTGTCTGTATTTATTTTGTGGTGTTACATATAGGGCCGTGTGACTCAAATGCTTAATGATTAGGGGTATGACCTACATAGATATGTAAAGCATAAAACGAACATAATTGTCTTTTTGTGCCCCTTCTCAGGGATTGGCAGGTACAGTATTTTTGACCTTATATTAGTGGAGCTGGGGTCAGGGAGATTTGAGCATCATAACCTACAATAAAAGCTCATCTGTCTAGAAAAGTATACACACACACACACCTATACAGTGGTGCCTTGAATTACAAGCATAATTCGTTCCCGGACCGTGCTTGTAATCTAAATCTACTCTTTAGGGTGCGTTCACACGTACAGGATCTGCAGCAGATTTGAAGTTGCTGATTTTCTTTGACTCTAATCTGGGCCATCAAATCTGTTGCAGATCCTGTATGTGTGAACTCACCCTTAAAGCGTAACTGTCATATTTTTTTTTTATTACAGAAATCAGTAGTATAAGCGATTTTAAGAAACTCTGTAATAGGTTTTATCAGCCAAAAAAGCCTCCTTCTGTACTCAAGAAGCAATCTCCCAGCCTCCCCCCATGACTTCTTATCTGTGCATTATCAGGCAAACACGTCTTCATTACAGAGAAGCCAGTGAAGACGGGCTCTAATCTCTCCATTGTAAGCCTATGAAGGGGGGAGGGGCTGAGGGAGATGAGGGAGCAGGAAGAGGTGACATGAAGGTCAGCTGTTTGTAGACTCTCTGGGCACCTAAACCGCAGGATTCAGGTGTCAGAAAGGTCAGTGCTTATCTATGAACTTACTGAGAGAAGATTGCAGGGTGTTGTGCTGTGCAGAAATCCTCCGTGCTCAGTCACCCCTCACAGCCCCTCCCCTCTCCATAGCCACATAATGGAGACAGAAATCCTGCTTCATCTGATGTGAGGGGGGAGGCTGGGAGATTGCTTTTTCAGTACAGAAGGAAACTTTTTTAGTACATAAAACCTATTACAGAGTTTCTTAAAATCGCTTGTACGGTTGATATTTAATGTTTTCAGAAAAATGACCCTGAAATAACAGTTACGCTTTAAGTAAATCAATTTTTCCCATAAGAAATCACTGACATGTAGACAATTGGTTCCACACCCCCAAAAACAATGATTTATATTCTGAATAACATGTAAAACAGACGAAACAAAGAATGAGAAACAGCAGAATCTATGATATATCAGTTACTGTACAGTAATGGAGAGGATGGGAAACACAAGGACTGACAGTGACTGCAGGGAGCATGAAGGAATGAGCAGGACAGATGTGGGCACATACATGCAGCGCTCTCTGTCCGGGATAGAGGGGTTACAGCTATGGAGAGATTACCTCCTTAGTCCTGTCCCCTGATGTAACCCCCAGCCTGAAGTGGATCTGCTATGATTTGGAAGGTGAGGGAGACTTCCTGGGTCAGAGTACAGGGCTGTAGACCCCGCTATGCAGACCATGCCCTTCCCCCACTCCCCCTCCCACCCAGTACAGGGAGCTCTTACACCAAAGCAGTGCTCTTATACCAAGTCACAATTTTGATCAACTGTGAGCTCTTCTTGCAAAACGCTCTCAAACCAAATTACTCTTAATCCAAGGTACCACTATATATATATATATATATATATATATATATATATAAAATGAGATATCTTAATTTGCAGTGAGTTTCCCTTGTGTGAGTCAGCGTGCTCAGTATTCATTTGTTTTTCATCTTCCATTGCGTACCTGCTATTTACCATAATATCCACTAGATGGCAGCAAAATATTTGTTTCCTGCTAACAAGACAGAACATTACAGAAAGTTAGAACAGCCGACCTCAGACGTGACCTTAAAGGGTAAATCTACCCAAGAATGATCTCCTGTCCTGTGGTAGATGAGGATCCAAAGATTCTATACTCGTAGCCAAGAGCTTGAGGAGGCTATGATAACACTTCCTGTGCTGACTTCTTCCAAGTTGCCTAGGATTATTGCACAGATCCATTCACCCCAAGGATAGGGCAGTTAGGATGTGGACAGTGATGTGGATGGTGATTGGAGGGAGTTAATAGATGGGAACACCTCTCCAGGACTGGCATCCACATTGTAATATATATATATATATATATATATATATATATATATATATATATATATATAGTGGGAGGAGCCTAAACAGAAGCATTCCGTATGAGCCCTGGCAGTGATAGTCCCGGCATCCGCCCAGGACTTGATGCCACCCTGTGGCCTCATTGATGTCACTATTCTCAGTCCTGACCGCTCCACCAGTCATTGACCATATCTATGTTTTTTGTCCTGAACTTTACAGAACATTTTCTAACTTTTTTCAATACTGAAAGCGATTGTAACTTTAACCAAAGCAGCTGAAGGGCGAATAAACATGAGAGCGAAGCTTCAGCTCCACAACAGCGCAGAGTCATAGAAAATCCAGGGGGCAGCCCTGAAGAACAGACAACAATGCCTGGAAGCGGCCACATCCTGTTATGGTGCAGCAGACAGGAGTGAGTGGCGGCACGGCCGTGGTTATTACTGCTCTATAGTAAACACAAGGCCCTGATAGTAAATAAAAGACACCGCACAATACTAGAAACTACTAATAACTCTGTTCAGCTGATGGCATAGCTAGGTATATCTGTGTCTTGGAAAGCTGGGTGTTTATATGGATGGACTGTAGGGGGCAGAGACTCCAAATACCTGAATGTTGCATCCCTCCACACTTCACATTGCAGGGTAAGAACCAGGGGCACTTAAGGGACTTTTATTCTAGAACAGTCCCCCCCCCCCCCCCCCCCCCTTATTGTGTATTTACAGGTTATTTTACAAATAACAGCCGTTGTTTGCGCAATTACGGCCGGTTTTATGAAATACGCACGTGTTTTTTACGTGGTGTGAACCCAGCCTTAGTCGCTAAAATGTCTGCCCATGCCTCATTCCTGAAGCAGCAGAAATCTGTGAGCAATGCCTCATGGGGAAATGCATGCAAATCAATTCTCCATAAAGAAGAAGACTGTGTCTCTACTGCCACCTATAGGAGACCACCCTGTATGTCAGTGACCCTCCATAGAGAATGATTAGGAAAGCACATGGGGCTTCTCTGGCTGCCATAACAGTTTATAACAGTAAGAGGTTAAAGAGTCATTGTTGATGCAGCTGGGGAATCTTTAGGACAATGGTCGAGGTTAAGTGTGTACAAGTGTCTGAGCAGGAGAGAACTGACCACAAGCCGCCATCCCATCGGGGGCTAATATCTATGTCCTGCTCCCTGTATACACATAGGAAGGAGAATTAAAGATTGTGTATAATCAGCAGTGATATCTAGGCTTCTATTCACTGTATAATGGGGTCTATGGTCCATATATGATGTAGTGGGGTCTATGGTCCATATATGATGTAGTGGGGTCTATGGTCCATACATGATGTAGTGGGGTCTATGGTCCATATATGATGTACTGGGGTCTATGATCCATATATGATGTAGTGGGGTCTATGATCTGTATATAATGTAATGGGGTCTATGGTCCATATATGATGTACTGGGGTCTATGCTCCATATATGATGTAGTGGGGTCTATGGTCCATATATGATGTAGTGGGGTCAATGGTCCATATATGATGTACTGGGGTCTATGCTCCATATATGATGTACTGGGTTTTATGGTCCATACATGATTTAATGGGTGTCAGTGGTCCATACATGATGTACTGGTGTCTATGGTCCATATATGATGTACTGGGGTCTAAGCTCCATATATGATGTACTGGGGTCTATGATTTGTATATAATGTAATGGGGTCTATGCTCCATATATGATGTACTGGTGTCTATGGTCCATACATGATGTACTGGGTTCTATGGTCCATATATGATGTACTGATGTCTATGGTCCATACATGATGTACTGGTGTCTATGGTCCATGTATGATGTAGTGGGGTCTATGGTCCATGTATGATGTAGTGGGGTTTATGGTCCATGCATGTCGTAGTGGGGTCTATGGTCCATGTATGATAGGAGGTGGCGTTTATGTTCCAAATTTAACAATGTTGAATCTACACTTTACATCTAATGAATTTGGGTCTACAGTCCACAGTGAAATGGGGTCTATTGTCCACACATAATGAAGTTGAGTCTCTGTCCATGTGTAACAAAATTAAATCTATGGTCCATACATGATTAGGGCATGTTAACATAGCGTAAAACCGGCCGGGTCACGGAACAGCCGGTGTCAGAGAAGATCATCCCGGCTGGTATTGTAGGTACTACCGACCAGATGATCTTCACTGCTGCTGAATTCAGATGCGGGTGCAAACATGGTAAGGTCTAGTTAGGTCTATGTTTAACCTCTAGTTAGGTGGGATCTAGGAGCCATATGTATTGAAGTGGTACATGTGGTAAAGTAGGGTCTATGGTCCACATGTAGGGAAGTGGGGTCTATGGTCCAGTTGTGGTAAAGTTGGGTCTGTGGTAAAAATGGCTGTATAGTCCACTCGTAATGAAGTGAGGTGTATGGTCTGCATGTGGTGATGAAGGATCTATAGTCCTAGTGAAGTAGATCTCTGGTCCACATCTAGTGACAAAAGATCTATGGCCCACATCTAGTGAGGTAGATCTATGGTCCACATCTAGTGAGGTAGATCTATGGTCCACATCTAGTGAAGTAGATCTCTGGTCCACATCTAGTGAAGTAGATCTCTGGTCCACATCTAGTGAAGTAGATCTCTGGTCCACATCTAGTGAAGTAGATCTCTGGTCCACATCTAGTGAAGTAGATCTCTGGTCCACATCTAGTGAAGTTGGATCTATGGTCCACATCTAGTTAGGTAGATCTATGGTCCACATCTAGTGAAGTAGATCTCTAGTCCACATCTAGTGAGGTAGATCTATGGTCCACATCTAGTGAGGTAGATCTATGGTCCACATCTAGTGAAGTTGGATCTATGGTCCACATCTAGTGAGGTAGATCTATGGTCCACATCTAGTGAGGTAGATCTCTGGTCCACATCTAGTGAAGTTGGATCTATGGTCCACATCTAGTGAGGTAGATCTATGGTCCACATCTAGTGAGGTAGATCTCTGGTCCACATCTAGTGAAGTTGGATCTATGGTCCACATCTAGTGAGGTAGATCTATGGTCCACATCTAGTGAAGTAGATCTCTAGTCCACATCTAGTGAGGTAGATCTATGGTCCACATCTAGTGAAGTAGATCTCTAGTCCACATCTAGTGAGGTAGATCTATGGTCCACATCTAGTGAGGTAGATCTATGGTCCACATCTAGTGAAGTTGGATCTATGGTCCACATCTAGTGACATAAAATCTATGGTCCATATCTAGTGAAGAAGGATCTATGGTCCACATCTAGTGAGGTAGATCTATGGCCCACATCTAGTGAAGTAGATCTATGGTCCATATCTAGTGAAGTAGATCTCTGGTCCACATCTAGTGAGGTAGATCTATGGTCCACATCTAGTGAGGTAGATCTATGGTCCACATCTAGTGAAGTTGGATCTATGGTCCACATCTAGTGACATAAAATCTATGGTCCATATCTAGTGAAGAAGGATCTATGGTCCACATCTAGTGAGGTAGATCTATGGTCCACATCTAGTGAGGTAGATCTCTGGTCCACATCTAGTGAAGTTGGATCTATGGTCCACATCTAGTGAGGTAGATCTATGGTCCACATCTAGTGAGGTAGATCTCTGGTCCACATCTAGTGAAGTTGGATCTATGGTCCACATCTAGTGAGGTAGATCTATGGTCCACATCTAGTGAAGTAGATCTCTAGTCCACATCTAGTGAGGTAGATCTATGGTCCACATCTAGTGAAGTAGATCTCTAGTCCACATCTAGTGAGGTAGATCTATGGTCCACATCTAGTGAGGTAGATCTATGGTCCACATCTAGTGAAGTTGGATCTATGGTCCACATCTAGTGACATAAAATCTATGGTCCATATCTAGTGAAGAAGGATCTATGGTCCACATCTAGTGAGGTAGATCTATGGCCCACATCTAGTGAAGTAGATCTATGGTCCATATCTAGTGAAGTAGATCTCTGGTCCACATCTAGTGAGGTAGATCTATGGTCCACATCTAGTGAGGTAGATCTATGGTCCACATCTAGTGAAGTTGGATCTATGGTCCACATCTAGTGACATAAAATCTATGGTCCATATCTAGTGAAGAAGGATCTATGGTCCACATCTAGTGAGGTAGATCTATGGCCCACATCTAGTGAAGTAGATCTATGGTCCATATCTAGTGAAGTAGATCTCTGGTCCACATCTAGTGAAGTAGATCTATGGTCCACATCTAGTGAAGTTGGATCTATGGTCCACATACAGGACACCCGTCTGATTGTAAACAAAGTTTGAGGTAAAGCCGTGGAAGCAATTTCTTTATGAGATGTCTTTTATTTATATAGATGTAACACCAATTTAAGTCAATTTATTTTATTGGTGTCTAAGGTGTAACTAAGATTTTATGTGACTTCCCACCCCGCAGAGCACATGGGACTGACAGACCCCCCTCTTCCTCTATATGCTGCATTATGTTGGTGTTTGCAGCTCCTACAGACTCTGACAGCTTCACCAGATGCACCGTCTGTTCTCGGGGCAGAGCCCCTGCTTTGTCAATGGCCTTGAGTATTCCTATGTAACTTGCATTGTCTTCAGGGGGTAACTCAGCAATCACCGATTGAGGAAACATTCAGCGGAGAACAGACGGGGACACTTTATATTCCACAACATGGAGATTCCCGAGCATTTCATCAATAGGTGGCAGCAGCTGCTCGGGGGGATTTCTGAAAAGGATCAAATCATAATGAGATTAAAATGTGAAAAGTGCAATGAATGGAGCTGTCAGCGACATAAAAGCCGCTCCCGGAGTGCTCCGAGACCGCTGCCACCGGCTAATGACTTAACCCTTGAGGTCGCCGCGTGGTGCGGCATTGGTGTGGCTTCATTTGTGCTGTTGTCTCTGACTGAAAGCAAACAGAAGAGCAATAAGGAGGATTTATAGAGAGACCCTCCACCATATTGTTTATAGGAGATTCTGTACTGATCCATTACTCCATCCACTAGAAAGACAGGCTGAAAAATAATAATAAATTACTCTTTTATATGTCATGTGTTATGTATTGTTCAGTCACAGGTGCGAGTGCTTTCTCTCTTGTGCTGTCCTATCCTCTCTTGCTCCACAAAATCACAGCTCCCACCACTCACAGGAGGGTTTAGTTAGCCCCTGTAGGAGGAGTTAGTTCTTGGCGAGAGGAAGTGTTAAGTCCTGATCTAGTTCTAGGCGTCAGAGAAAGCAAACCAATTAGTCTCTGTTGAAGTTAAGCCAGGGCCTGGCTTTGGCCAGGTTCCCTGTTCCTGACACAGGGCAGCAGCTAAAAAACGTCATTCTTTATGCAAGCAACCACTACTATGCAGTGCTAAGGAACCTCCAGAGGAGAGAAGCCAAATGGGGATACACCTTGCCCATGCCAAGAACCTCTCTACAACGTGCAGGGCAGTTACCTGAAGCAATATAAACTGACCCCAGTGGGACAAAGCTACGGAACTTCTACGTATCCCACTTCGCAGTGCAGGACAACTGGGAAAACCTGTGAGTCTGCGCCGCCCAGGTGACAAAGGTCTGGGGCTTGTTCTACCCACTTAGGACAGGTAGCCCGCAACAAGGAGGCATAAGGTGGTCAGGGACAACAAGTCATCCGTAAGTATTCTCTTTCAACTCTTTTATTCACTCAAGCTGTTCTGGCAGAGCACAGTACTACATTGGGAAGGGCTCACTACTTCAAGCACCTGCTTTCTACCTCAACTGTGAGCACCTAAGTTATTGCCACCTGTAGCAATTGTATTGCACTGGACTGTATCCAGTTATTCATTTACTTGAATTGCACTACGGTT
The DNA here is from genome assembly GCF_027789765.1 of Dendropsophus ebraccatus. NCBI lineage: Eukaryota > Metazoa > Chordata > Amphibia > Anura > Hylidae > Dendropsophus > Dendropsophus ebraccatus. The sequence goes on from NC_091455.1 coordinate 208,468,390, forward strand.
ACCTTCAGTAAACTGTTCTATTTTTGCCAACGCACTATAGACTCTGGCTTCCTTCTTGCGCACCAGCACCTACACACACCTGCACATTTGGGTTACCTCCTATGTAGTGTGGTGCTGCTCTGCCAACTGTCCGGGGTGGGTCCAACACCACTGCAGGCTACCATGTCCAAGTGACCCTAGACCCACTCAGCTACCACACCACTGTACTAGCTGACCCGCCACCACCTTCTGTGGCTATGGTCACACGTAGTATGAGACCAGCTGATCCGTGACCTGGCCGGGTCACAGAATGGCCGGTCTCAGAAAAGATGATCTTTAGCGCTGCTGAGTTCTGATGCGGGCGCATCAGTGCCCGCCCGCGTCAGAACTACCCAAAGCACACAATGGAGCGTGCGGCGGGAGCCGCTTGCTCCATAGTGTGCACTGACAGGGTTTTCTGTGGCCGCTATTCAGTGAATAGCGGCCGCAGAAAACGGACATGTCAGTTTTCTACAGTGCCGCTAAATATCCAGGCCGAAGTGTATACTATGTGTATACACTCCGGCCGGGATTCCCTCAGCCTGCAGCACTACGTAAGTACCACAGAAATCACGCCAGTTGTAACAACGGCCGTGATTTCTGTAGAACTTACCTAGTGTGAACATAGCTGTGACAGCACACTTAAATAAATTACAATTAATCCTATTTTTCTGTATACAATTTTTAAAAAAATTTCAAATCTAATTTTTTTAAATTTCCATCCAACAATGCAGCTGCCCGGGACTCTCCTCTAAATGAATTATTATAAGATAACCCCTTTAATCATTGATTCAATTTATCTGTGTCGCCTCTGTCTACATGGAATCCCTGTTTGTTTCTCCATTTTCTCTTCTCTTTATGCGGCTGAGCAAATGGAAAATATTACGAGTGGTAATGATTTTTTATCTTCGGCATTGAGCAGCAGCTGGTACAATATGACAATTCTATTGTCTTCACTCTCTGAGGAAACCAGGAACATGTGGAATGCAACTTATGGATAACATTATTTCGCTGTCATCCACTCGTCTTAGAGGAAGATCAAATCGTTACATTATCTTTTATAAAATAATTTTATTTAAATAAGTTCTCTCCAACAATACTTTTCAAATGCCTATTTGGGTATATGGACATTATATATATAACGTCCCTTGCTTAGCACCCCCTGTATGAGCCAGAGCAGTAGGTTTCACTTTACCATCCCATCAGATATTAAAGTGTCACTGTAGTATAATTTTATTTTATTTTTTTGCAGAAATCAATAGTACAGGCGATTCTAACAAACTTTGTAATTGGGTGTATTAGCTGAAAAATACAATTTTATCATGAAAAAGCAGTTTTAAACTCTCCCCCCTGTCTTCCTGGTTTTCTATGGAGATGGGAGGGTTGGAGGGAGATGAGGCACCAAAACAGGACAACAAAGACTTAATTTACAGCTACATCACCGGCTATCTCCTCTGAAGTCAGCACTGACCTCTCTGGCCTCTAAATACCGGCTTTCACACAGCTCCCACTGTGTAATTCTTTGTTCTCTGCTGGTGACTAATCTCCCTCCTCCCCCCTCCCCTCTCCATAGATTAGACAGGGGTCGACTGATGTAAAAGAGTCGAGATTACAAATCTATATAACTTTTTGTTACCAGTTGAATTGAAAAAAATAAATTAATAAAATTAACTAGCTAAAACTAACTAGAAAGTTCTGATTCCACTTTAGATTGAAACTGCTGGTGGGAAGGTCATGTGACCAAACTCCTTACCCTAATATGTGATCACTGGGTGTGACAAAAACAGCAGTATTAACCCTTAAACTTCAATAATACTACAATGTGTGCAAAATAATATACAATAATATATAATATAATATATAATATAAGTGTATACAAGTTAACTTACCATGCCCAGACACAGTGTGACACTTTGCAAAAGATTCCTCAGTCACATGACAACATGGGACTTTTCTAGCTGGGATCCAGGTACCGGGACACTGCAGACGCCATCTGTAACATCCGGATACTAAGATAGGGCAGATGGAAAGTTGCTCTTGTGATGTTTATGACCAGCTTAGTTTTACTTATAAGGCCACCAGGCATGCTGGGAAGAGTTTCTCTACAGAGGGGGAAATTCTTGTTTTTATGTTGTGACTGAAAGTTCAGCGGCTCTTAATGACTGTAATTATTTTCTTCTTCAAACACAAAAACAAAAGAAAATTAAAGTAGAATAAAAAAAATAAAGAAGAAGAACAGACACAAGGGGAAGAAGGAACACAAGGGCTTTATGTGTGCAGCTCGGATATGTCACCCACATTATCTGATGGGACTAATTGGGTGGAAAAAGTACAAATGCACCTGCTAAAAATAACCCTCACCCCCTGTGTTTATGCCGAGCGCGGGTAATTTACTCCTCCAGTTGTCAACACAGGAATCTCTCTGCCATATTCTCCTTAATCATTTCCAGTAAAGATGCTGCGGCTTCAGATCTGGAGCAAACAAGTGTTTATAAATGAAATCCCCCGATTCATTGTAAGAATAAGACTCATCAGGACTGCCAGCTGTGCCAGTGTGTGCTCAGAACTGTAACCGTAATAACTGTGTGGGTATACGAAACCGTATTATAGTAGTTCTATTCCTGTATATAGGAGCAGTATTATAGTAGTTATATTCTTGTATATAGGAGCAGTATTATAGTAGTTATATTCTTGTATATAGGAGCAGTATTATAGTAGTTATATTTCTGTATATAGGAGCAGTATTATAGTAGTTTTATTCCTGTATATATGAGCAGTATTATAGTAGTTATTTTCCTGTATATAGAAGCAGTATTATAGTAGTTATATTCTTGTATATAGGGAGCACTATTATAGTAGTTATATTCCTGTATATAGGAGCAGTATTATAGTAGTTATATTCCTGTATATAGGGGCAGTATTAGAGTAGTTATATTCCTGTATATAGGAGCAGTATTATAGTAGTTATATTCCTGTATATAGGAGCAGTATTATAGTAGTTATATTCCTGTATATAGGAGCAGTATTATAGTAGTTATATCCCTGTATATAGGAGCAGTATTATAGTAGTTATATTCTTGTATATAGGAGCAGTATTATAGTAGTTATATTCTTGTATATAGGAGCAGTATTATAGTAGTTATATTTCTGTATATAGGAGCAGTATTATAGTAGTTTTATTCCTGTATATATGAGCAGTATTATAGTAGTTATTTTCCTGTATATAGAAGCAGTATTATAGTAGTTATATTCTTGTATATAGGGAGCACTATTATAGTAGTTATATTCCTGTATATAGGAGCAGTATTATAGTAGTTATATTCCTGTATATAGGAGCAGTATTATAGTAGTTATATTCTTGTATATAGGAGCAGTATTATAGTAGTTATATTCCTGTATATAGGGGCAGTATTAGAGTAGTTATATTCCTGTATATAGGAGCAGTATTATAGTGGTTATATTCTTGTATATAGGAGCAGCATTATAGTAGTTATATTCCTGTATATAGGAGCAGTATTATAGTAGTTATATTCTTGTATATAGGAGCAGTATTATAGTAGTTATATTCCTGTATATAGGAGCAGTATTATAGTAGTTATATTCTTGCATATAGGAGCAGTATTATAGTAGTTATATTCCTGTATATAGGAGCAGTATTATAGTAGTTATATTCTTGCATATAGGAGCAGTATTATAGTAGTTATATTCTTGTATATAGGAGCAGTATTATAGTAGTTATCCTCCGCCGGTGGTGCTGGCTGGGTTTTGGTGTGGCATTTTTGGGACTGGTCCTGTGGCATGGGGGTTACAGGGCCGTTCCATGGCCTCCCTTCCCTGACTGTGCACGCCTGCGGGGGTGGTGGTCACTGACCGGCACAGTGTGGACTTAGTGTAGGGACCCATGTGTATCAGATACCTGCACGAGGTACATGGGGCAGTGTGGCTTGATCAATTCACATACAGAATTCTGATGTTTTTTATGCAGCCGAGAGGTACTAGTATCAGCCATAGGTGTGAGGTGCAGCACTCTTTTTCTTCCCTGAACCGTATTTTGTTTCTCTCTTTTCTCCGTGTTTTGCACTCCTCCTGGTGAGACCCACATGACCGCAATTAGCAGGAGACACCTGAGTGCTCATGGTTTTAATCCCTCCTGTCTGTCCCATTCTATCTTTGATAGCTATGGTGAGTGCAATACCTTATCCAGACTTGTGCTGTTTGGGGGCAGCTTCCTCCGCCAGTGGTGCTGGCTGGGTTTTGGTGTGGCATTTTTGGGACTGGTCCTGTGGCATGGGGGTTACAGGGCCGTTCCATGGCCTCCCTTCCCTGACTGTGCACGCCTGCGGGGGTGGTGGTCACTGACCGGCACAGTGTGGACTTAGTGTAGGGACCCATGTGTATCAGATACCTGCACGAGGTACATGGGGCAGTGTGGCTTGATCAATTCACATACAGAATTCTGATGTTTTTTATGCAGCCGAGAGGTACTAGTATCAGCCATAGGTGTGAGGTGCAGCACTCTTTTTCTTCCCTGAACCGTATTTTGTTTCTCTCTTTTCTCCGTGTTTTGCACTCCTCCTGGTGAGACCCACATGACCGCAATTAGCAGGAGACACCTGAGTGCTCATGGTTTTAATCCCTCCTGTCTGTCCCATTCTATCTTTGATAGCTATGGTGAGTGCAATACCTTATCCAGACTTGTGCTGTTTGGGGGCAGCTTCCTCCGCCGGTGGTGCTGGCTGGGTTTTGGTGTGGCATTTTTGGGACTGGTCCTGTGGCATGGGGGTTACAGGGCCGTTCCATGGCCTCCCTTCCCTGACTGTGCACGCCTGCGGGGGTGGTGGTCACTGACCGGCACAGTGTGGACTTAGTGTAGGGACCCATGTGTATCAGATACCTGCACGAGGTACATGGGGCAGTGTGGCTTGATCAATTCACATACAGAATTCTGATGTTTTTTATGCAGCCGAGAGGTACTAGTATCAGCCATAGGTGTGAGGTGCAGCACTCTTTTTCTTCCCTGAACCGTATTATAGTAGTTATATTCCTGTATATAGGAGCAGTATTATAGTAGTTATATTCCTGTAAATAGGAGCAGTATTATAGTAGTTATATTCCTGTATATAGAAGCAGTATTATAGTAGTTATATTCCTGTATATAGGGGGCAGTATTATAGTAGTTATATTCCTGTATATAGGAGCAGTATTATAGTAGTTATATTCCTGTATATAGAAGCAGTATTATAGTAGTTATATTCCTGTATATAGGGGGCAGTATTCAGTAGTTATATTCCTGTATATAGGGAGCAGTATTATAGTAGTTATATTCCTGTATATAGGAGCAGTATTATAGTAGTTATATTCTTGTATATAGGGGAGCAGTATTATAGTAGGTATATTCCTGTATATAGGAGCAGTATTATAGTAGTTATATTCCTGTATATAGGGGAGCAGTATTATAGTAGTTATATTCTTGTATATAGGAGCAGTATTATAGTAGTTATATTTTTGTATATAGGGGGCAGTATTATAGTAGTTATATTGTTTATTATAATATAGTATAGTATTATAGTGCAGTATTATATTATAGTATTATATTTCACAATTATTTATGTAACAGTTTGGGGCTTATTTTTGTTGCACCTTAATTTTATATATACACTGTACCAGTCCATCAGAGAACCTCAGCTCTTTAATAATTGTTTTTGCTTTTATTTACTGCTGATCGATCAGGTGGCCATCGACAATAGCCTGATTAAAATGTATTCATATACTGTATTTCTAGGGGAAGTTCACTGCAAACAAAATTTAGGTGCAACTGTCAATAAATAATATTCCTATGCAGGTAGCTCCCCCTATTGGAGGTTTTAGGCTGATAGCAATGTGTCATTTACCTGAATTATTGCATAGTGGGTTTGAGATAAAATTTCGTAATGAATATATATCCATTGTAACAACCCACAATCTTGGACACATTCCTATTTATCACAGCAGCCACCATCATACATACAAAGTCCTAAAACAAAGCTTCATAAACTATTTTGTTACTGAAATGTAATCGTCTTTTGTTCATTGGGTCTCATTGAAGGATGAAGTCAGACGGTGTAACCAGAGACTCAATAATAACCCTATTGTTCTACTGAAAATTAACTGGAAATATTTGGGAATTTTTATGACACAAAAAAAGGGTCAAATTCACTCTGCGTTGTTTTCCGAAGTCGTTGCCAAAGTCTTAATTACTTCTTAGGAAGATGTTCAGAGAGAAGTCGTTTCTGCAAATCAGATAATTGGCCATAAATGACATAAGACATTGTAACCTTCTTGTTTATAGTTATTCTCCTGTACAGTAAATCTGGTTTGTGATGGTGCGGAGATTGTGGATCATCAGTGGTTCCAGACTTAGGGTCCTATTCCGACGACGATTTGACAAGCAGCAGCATCATACATTACCTGTCCAGGCTTCTTCTCCGTGCTGTCTTCATCCCCGGGTCTGGCGCACTCTATCTTCAGAATGGCCATTCTGAAGATAGAGCGCGCGGGACCCGGGGATGAAGACAGTAAGGAGAAGAAGCCTGGACAGGTAATGTATGATGCTGCTGCTTGTCAAATCGTGGGTCGCCCGCCGCGCACCGCTATTCAACCTTAGCGATGCGCGGCGGGGGAGCGATGATTTTAGGTCTGGCCCTAAATGAACGATCAGCCGATTACCTGATTATCGGCTGATCGTTTTCTCTATTTCACCGAACGATAATCAGCCGAATCGGGCCAAATGGGGCCGATCCGGCCGATTATCGTTACTGTGGAATAGGGCTGTTAGGCTATGTTCACACTGCGTAAGAGACCAGCTGGTCTCTGCAAAGATCTTCCTGGCCAGTACTGCAGTACTGGCCGGATGATCTTTCTGGCCGCAGTGTTCTGATGTGAGCGCATCAGCACGCGCCCGCATCAGAACTCTCATAGCACACAATGAAGCAAGCGGCTGGAGCCGCTCGCTTCATTGTGTGAACTGACAGATGTGACATGTGAGTTACAAGTAATACATGTAAATACAAGTATTAACTTAAAGCAGACAGGTCAGCAGTGGTGACAGGTTCCCATTAAAGAGGTTGTCCAGGCAAAAATATTTATTTTATATATGCTTGGGGTGGAGTAAAAATAAAAAAGTGATACTCACCATTTCAGTGGCTCCCAGCTCCCGCTCATCACAGCTTCTTCTTGTTCCTGCTGCATCTGTGCAGCAAATCAGTGACTGCGGCGGGGCAGCAGTGTGGCCAGTGATTGGCTGGGTGGCTCAGCAGTGTGGCCAGTGATTGGCTGGGTGGGGCAATTTCTCACTTGCCACTGATCCCCTGCCAGTGTCATTCCATTGCTGGTCCCTGTCTCGGTTCTCGGCCCAGATCTATAGGAATTGATCATTCAGTCAATCACATCTAGTCATTGGCTGGGCGGGTATTTCAGAGAACAGAGAGCTTTGAGTAGCGAGGGTGGCACTTTTGGAATAGTGGGAGGTCAGGGGCAGGTAAGTACTTGTATACTCATTTCCAAGCACTTTAGATATAACAACATTCACCCCGAGAACCCCTTTACCTTTTCTGTACAGCTAAGCGAGGCTTGACTTTTCACTGGATCACATGCTGGAAAAGTGAGAAGAAAATGTTATTTTTTTTTTTAAAGAAATGTTTAATTTGCCGTCACAATGTATCAAGCAGCTGAGGAGCAGATTTACCAGGTTCACATCATGTGAGCGCCGCTCTTAACAATGCTCTTTGAAGTGGAGCCAGCTCATTCTCATTAATTTGCTGCAGGTTTAAAGGATTTGTATTCTTTTTGTAGATAGATTTTTACATATGTAACCCCTTAACTACCATCGTGGTCCTGTAAGTCCTGCGACTGATGGTCCAAATAGTCTGCAAATCTGGATGGTGTAAAAAAAAAAAAAAAAAAAAAAGAATAGCCACATGCCGACCACATTTCAAGCCATGGACGTGTTTCATCACTACACAGCAAAGATGGAGCCATAAAGGTTCACAAATAATCTCCATTCATTGAGAATCAAGCCATCCAGCAACCATTGTGCCACAGATGTGAGATAGTAGTGTTGGATATAAAGATGCTGTCGACAATAGAGATTATCTTAAGGTGCCCATAATCTTCAAAAACTGTCCTTGGCCAACAGTTATATATCCTGTCCTTCTATGGGGAGCGGAGGAATAAGGCAGTGAAAATCAATCAAATGAACCCTCATTTCCACCAACATCAGCTCCACCAACATGATCTCCATTAGAGATGAGCGAACCTCGAGCATGCTCGATTCCATCCGAACCCGAACGTTCGGCATTTGATGCAGCGGTGCATTTTGATGCAGCGGTGGCTGCTGAGGTTAGATAGAGCCCTAAGGCTATGTGGAAAACATGGATATAGTCATTGGCTGTATCCATGTTTTCCAGACAACCTTAGAGCTTTATCCAACTTCAGCAGCCACCGCTAATCAAATACCGAACGTTCGGGTTCGGATGGACTCGAGCATGCTCGAGGTTCGCTCATCTCTAATCTCCATCATTACTATCTCCATCAATACTATCGCCACCAACATCTTCTCCACCAACATCATCTCCCAACAACATCATCTCTACCAACATCATCTCTACCAACATCATCTCCTCCAACATCATCTTCTCCAACATCATCTGCTCCAACATCATCTCCTACAACATCATCTCCACCAACATCATTTCCAACAACATCTCCACCAATGTCATCTCCTCCAACATCATAGCCAACAACATCATCTCCAACAAACTCATCTATACCAACATCATCTCCACCAACATCATTTCCAACATCATCTCCACCAATGTCATCTCATCCAACATAATCTCCACCAACATCATAGCCAACAACATCATCTCCAACAAACTCATCTCTACCAACATCATCTCCTCCAACATCATCTTCAACAACATAATCTCTGCTAGTGATGAGTGAACTTCAGAAAAGTGGATGCCACCCTAGGGCTGCCAGGAAAACATGAATACAGCCTGAGGCTATGTTCACACGTGGTAAGACACCATTGGATGATCTTCACTGCCACAGAATTCTGATGCGGGTGCATCCGTGCGCGCCCGCATGTGAATTCCCCACTGCACACAATGGAGCGTGTGGCCGGAGCCGTACGCTCCATTGTGTAAACTGACAGGGTTTAGTAGTGGCTGCAGAAAACTGACATGTCAGTTTCTTGCGGCGCTGCTAGGGATCCCGACCAAGGCCAATCAAGGCCATTGTTACAATGTCTGTGATTATTACAACTTACACAGTGGGAACATGGAATAAGCTTGCATCCAACTTCTTTGAATGTCGAGCATTCGGATTCAGCTACATGGTGGAACCTAACACTTTTCTGAAGCTTACTCATCAGTAACCTCCACCAACATCATCTCCTTACCTCAGGACCATCTAAACGCCAGTTTAGAAAACAGGGACCCTAATATGCCTTTAAAATGGAGTGTCAGGGCACACCTGCATGTCGTCACATTCACTTTCTATGGAGCCGAATACTGTAATCTGCAATATCTGGCAGCTTCCATTGAGAATGAGTAGAGCCCCAATGTGCATCCTGCTTGTCCATTCTGATGGCTCTTGAGGCTGTTGCAATCACACAGCTATCCTCTGTCCAGAGCATGGGAGATAGATAACTTAGCAAGGTGGAACGACCCTTTCATATATAGAAGAAACCACATACTATAACACTTGATCCTATTTAGATATGAGCAAGCCAAGCCTGCTGAATCCAGCTTCATTCCGAACTTTGCTAAAACTTTTTTGTTGGAAAAGATGACGGCAACACATGAAAAAAACCCTCAAAAAAAGATATTCTCACCAGTCTGCGCTTCCCCGGTGTCCTCTTGTGGATCTCCGTTGTCTTCAGCCATCTGTAGAGTGATGACATGTTCAGCCAACCACTGGCTGAGTGGGACGGGACAGCACCGTGGCCAGCGATTGGCTGAGCGGGCTGTAACCGGAGAAGACAGGATGGGACCGGAGAAGAAGGAAAGTGGATAGGCAAGTATGATGTGTAAACTTTTAGAATCCTGAATCTAGTTTCATTCCGAACTTTGCAAAAACTTTTTGCAAAGTTTGGAACAAGTTCGGGAAGATGATGGCCACACATGAAAAAACCTTTAAAAATTAGATATTCTGACCTGTCTGCGCTTCCCTGCTGTCCTCTTGTGGATCTTCGTTGTCTTCAGCCGCCTGTAGAGTGAAGGCACGTTTAGCTGACCACTGGCTGACCGGGACGGGACAGCACCGTGGCCAGTGATTGGCTGAGCGGGCAGTAACCGGAGAAGACAGGACGGGACCGGAGAAGAAGGATACTGGAGAAAAGCGGACAGATAAGTATGATGAGGAAACTTTTGGAATCACAGTAAAACAGCTAAACCCATGCAATCGTTTAACTGTTTTAGTGCAGTTTGTTTAAAGTTAGGTTTGGATGAACCTGCTAAACCAAACTTTTGAAAAGTTCACTCATCTCTGGTCCTAGTTGTAGCTTTTAGAGCAGAAACATCTCAGACAAGACACAGATCATGAGGTCTCGTGTTACTCTTTATTCCACCTCTGCCTATTAGGAAAAAAAATGTCTTCAGATTCCAATGAAAAATGACTATTGGAAAAACAGAGACAAATTATATACAAACTAGGTTATATTTAGTCCCTTTCAACAATCCATTGCAGCCCTGCTCTATTTAAGTGATTGTGGATAAGCTGCAGTACCACACACAACCTGAGGACAGATGTGGCGCTGCAGTGGGAGACGGCTGCCATGTACAACTGCTTCAACAAAAGGCAACGTTGGTCCCTCAGGACTCTTAAAGAGTTGCATGATAATCCCCTGGGGGACCACACAAGGGTTTAATGTTGCTTAATGGGGATTTTCTAATTCTTATTTATTACTTAAAAGACAAAAGGCCAGAAATGTCACTAGATGAATTTTTTATTTATTTAATTCTCTTACACAAAAATTCTTTTAAAAATTCAAAAAGAAAAGTTCAGACCTTCAATTGTTCCCAGATGCCTCCAGAGAGAGAAGTATCAGATCAAAGGATTGAAAGATATCATATATTTACAATGAACGGCGGAGAAAAGACCCCGAGACATCAAATAACGAAGAGAACAGAACAAGCTGCAGCTATGAAAGAAAATACGGAGCAGGAGAGAGGAGTATCCATACCCAAGAGGAAAAAGTACCATGTACGGGTACTATTATAGTAGTTATATTCCTGTATATAGAAGCAGTATTATAGTAGTTATATTTTTGTATATAGGAGCAGTATTATAGTAGTTATATTCTTGTATATAGGAGGCAGTATTATAGTAGTTATATTCTTGTATATAGGAGCAGTATTATAGTAGTTATATTCCTGTATATAGGAGCAGTATTATAGTAGTTATATTCCTGTATATAGGAGCAGTATTATAGTAGTTATATTCCTGTATATAGGAGGCAGTATTATAGTAGTTATATTCTTGTATATAGGAGCAGTATTATAGTAGTTATATTCTTGTATATAGGAGGTAGTATTATAGTGCAAATTTTTGCATACTTACGTAATTTTACTTTCTTCGAGTCTAAAGGCAGCACAACAGGGTTATTCAGCTCCTCCTTCCATCCTCCTAGGAACGCCCACCTTAAAAAATTTTGATTTAACAGCACCAATACGGCAGTAAGGTTCCCCTTAAATCACTCCCACTCACTCACTGACACGTGTAATAACATAGCCTTCTAGATGCTCAAAGGATTTAATAGGGTGGGTATGTTTGTGCTGCCTTTAGACTCGAAGAAAGTAAAATTACGTAAGTATGCAAAAATTTGCACTTTCTTCTTCGTCTCAAAGGCAGCACAACAGGGAGCTAAATAGCTACTAAAGGGTGGGTCTTACTGCTGCACACAATACCGCAGTGCTAAAGGCTGGACCTCTACCTTGCATGTCTAGCCTATAATGACTGATGAAGGTAGATGGCGATGTCCAGGATGCGGCATTACAGATGTCGGCTATCGGCACTTGTGCCCTCTCCGCCCAGGAAGTTGACATCGATCTTGTCGAATGGGCCCAGAGCGCCTGAGGCAGAGATTTCCCTTGAATCCTGTAGGATTCTTGAATGGTTGCTTTCAGCCATCTGGCTAAGGTATCTTTCGATGCTTTTCTGCCTTTGTTACCTCCAGCAAACTGAAGGAAGAGGTTTTCCTCTTTGCGGAACTCGTGGACCCTCTCCACGTAGATTTTCAGGGCTCTGGCTACATCAAGCGTCTGTAATCTCTCTTCTTCTTCTGAAGTAGGATCAGGCATGAACTTCTGAAGAAATACTTCCTTGTTTATGTTAGTGGTTGAGGCGACTTTAGGCAGGAAGGACGGAACCGTTCTTAACAGAACACCATCTGGAATAAATTTCAGAAACGCCTCTTCGGAGGACAAGGCCTGCAACTCGCCTACTCTTTTTGCCGAGGTTACTGCTGTCAAAAAAATAGCTTTACACGACAGCCACTTTAGGTCTGCTGACTGGAGAGGTTCAAAAGGCGGCCCTGTTAAGGCATTCAATACTGTAGTCAAATCCCATGAAGATATAGGGGGTTTTATTACAGGTCTCAATTTCCTCAAGGCCTTGAAAAATCGGATAATCAGTGGATGCCCTGCGAATTGCCCCTCCGTGAAGGAGTTAATGGCAGTCATGTGAACACGGAGTGTGTTGGCCTTTAAACCTTTCAGGAACCCTTCTTGGAGAAACTGCAAGATCACAGGCACTTCCACAGTTGAAAAACTCTTTTCCTGCCTCCACAGAGTAAATTTTCTCCACAACTTGGCATATACTCTGTTGGTAGAATGCTTTCTGGCAGATAAGAGCGTGTCTATAACTTGCTCTGAGAGACCTGATTGTCTGAATTTAGACCTCTCATATTCCACGCAGTCAAGTGGAGATGGGAGAGCTGTGGATGCTGCAGGCCGTCCTGGTTCAGAAGATCTTGAACTTGAGGCAGTTTCCAGAAGATCCCCTTGGATAACCGGAGCAGCAACGGGAACCACACCCTGCGAGGCCAAAATGGTGCTACGACTATGGCCTCTGGTTTGTCCATCAGAATTTTCCTCAAGACTTTGGGAATCAGAGCTGGTGGAGGAAAAACGTAAATGAACTTGCCTCTCCATGACAATGAGAACGCATCGAGGATATCCGGTCTGTCTTTGGGATTCAGTGAAGCGAACCTGTGAAGTTTCCGGTTTTGTCTGGTTGCCATCATATCCCAGTGCGGCTTGCCCCATTTGCTGACTATTTGGGTAAAATAGGCTGGATTGAGTTGCCACTCGTTGGGGCTCAGAGTCCTGCGACTCAGATGATCGGCTAGAGTATTGCTGGATCCTCTTATATGCAGCGCTGAGATAGATATCACTGTAGCTTCCGCCCACTGCATTAAGATCTTGCATTCTCTCTCTAAAACCGGACTTCTGGTCCCACCCTGTTTGTTGATATAAAATACCGTGGGGGTGTTGTCCGACTTCACCAGGACTGTCTTGTTCTTCAGCTGAGGCGTAAAAACCTTCAGAGCCAACCTCACTGCTTTGAGTTCTTTTGCATTGGAAGACAATTTCTCGTCCACAGCTGACCAGGTTCCCTGAATCCACAGATCCCCGAGATGAGCCCCCCAACCCATCGCTGAGGCATCCGCGGTCACGGTCACTGGCTCGCCGGAACGAAAACTGTTGCCCTTGGTTAGATTTTTCATCACCAGCCACCAATGCAACTCTTCCTTGGCCTTCATGGATAACGTCATTGTTGATGAAAGAGAAGATGTTCTCCTGTCCCATGCACACAGGATCTCTTTCTGCAGACATCTCATTCTTGCTTTGGCCCAGGGGACTGCTTCTATGACTGACGTCAACAAGCCCAAAGCACTCATAGCTTGCTGAATCGATACTCGAGGAGTCTTGATCAGAAGTGATACTTGAGCACGAATCTTCGTTATTTTGTCTGGGGGAAGAAAAAGGCTCATCCGTGCTGTATTGATCTGAAAGCCCAAAAATTTCTTCTTCGTTGACGGGGAAAGGTCTGATTTCTTGAGATTGACCAAGAACCCGGCCGACTCTAGTAGCTGAAGTGTTAGAGATAGATGATGCAGGAGAAGATGAGATGTTGTGGCTATGAGCAGCCAATAGTCCAAGTATGGGACTAATTGGACCCCCTGTAATCTTAGGTGAGCTACAAGGACCACCACCACTTTGGTGAATACTCTTGGGGATGAGGTTAGACCAAACGGCAGTGCTCTGAATTGGTAATGCTTCACCTTGGCTCCCACTTGGACTGCCACTCTGAGATATCTCCTGGATGCTGGATGAATTGGAATGTGGAGATAAGCATCCATAAGGTCTATGGACACCATCACATCGTCTTGTTGTATCAGACTGATCGCTGAGCGAATCGATTCCATCTTGAATCTTTGTTTCCGAACGAACTGGTTCACGTACCGTAAATCTATAATTAGCCTGGATTTTCCCTCTGGTTTGGGAACTGGGAAGACCCTGGAATATACACCGCGTCCTCTCTCCTCCTCCGGTACCTCCTCTAAAGCATGCTTTATCAGGAATTCTTTTAGTAACGATGGTACAAGGCTGCAGCTTGGCTTGTTGACTAAGAACCGGGGTCTTGGCTTGTGGGCAAAACTTATTCTGTACCCTGTTCTTATGATGTTTAGGACCCATTCGTCGGTGGTGATGTTTTCCCAAGCTTGCCAAAAGCTTAAAAGCCTTGCGCCTACCGGAGGAGGGGGGTTGGCGTCAGAATTCACTTTTAGATTGCCCTTCGCCTTGTTTCCCTTTGTACTTATTTTGGCCTCCTTTCTTGTCTGCTCTGTACTGAAAACTCTTGCGCTTGAAGGTGTTGCGGCCTTTGCCTCGAAAAAACTTAAACGGCCTTTTCTTCCCAGACATGGGAAACGCAATTCCTTTACCCTCTTTTGTAGGTTCTAGGATCTTCTCCAGCTGATCCCCAATGAGTTGCCCAGGTTCAAATGGAAGCCCAACAAAATTATTCTTAGAGGCTGCATCTCCAGGCCACGGCTTGAGCCAGATAGCTCTTCTGACCGAATTTACCAGAGCTAGCGTTTTAGCTGAGATTTTTAAGACGTCAACAGGGAAGTCACATAAGAAGTCAGCCACGGTTTTCAGACTGGAGACTTGTTCCAAAAGCTCCTCTCTTGGTACTCTGTCTTCTATTTGTCTGCCTAATTGGCTCAGCCATACACGTAAGGCCCTGGAAACTGGAACTGTGGCCAATGCGGCTTTACTTAGGTCTGCGGCATTATAGTGAGCCTTTTTTAGCAGCACGTCCGACTTCCTGTCCATTGCATCCTTAAGGATAGACGAATCTTCAGAAGGAAACAACGTGTTTTTTGATAACTTGGCCACCGCAGTGTCCACTTTGCCTGGGGCTTCCCACATTTCCGATTCCACCGGATCTAGACGATAGACAGCTTTAAATCGGGAGCCTAAAACTACACGCTTATCAGGCTTCTTCCATTCCTTCTCCATGATAGTCTTAAGCACTTGGTGCCCTGACAACACACAAGATTTCTTACGTGGAAAATAGTAAAGATTATCCTTATCTTGTGACGAAGATTTATCTTTCTTTACTTCTACAATTTCCTTGACCGCCTTAATGAGCTTATCCGCATGCTCTTTTTTAAAAAGATAATAGTCCTCTGTAGGCGGGTCCTCTGGCTCTGAGGACTCAGAACTATCTGGAGAAGAAGAAGATGAGGAAGAAGCGTCAGAGGAGGATGTTTCTTTCCTCTTGCTAGTTTTTTTCTTCTTTTTAGAAAAAGATTTTACTGGTACATTTTCCTTAAACCAGCTGAAGAAGGATCTGGCATCCTTCAGAAACACGGATGTTTCACCTTGGGTGGCACAACTCGTACACAATCCAGACGCTTCCAATGGCGCATCTTGCTGACAAGCAGAACAGCTTTTATTCCTTTTGCGCTTATGAGAACGCCGCTCACGAGATGAACACATTTGGCAGATGGAATGCTCATATTCGTCTGGTAAAGGCTGCTCACACACTTTACACATTCTGTGCTTTGCCTTGCTCCTCCTCTTTCCCCTAGCATGACTAGACATCTGCAAAAGGGAATCACAACACATAGTTAGTGGCTGGTTCCCACCCCCACCTATGTGTACCAGCTGTCCCACCAACCTTAGCAAGAAGAGAGTCCGGCTGCCCTGCACAAAGGGTACCGCACGGCCGACTCTCTCTGCTTAAATAACCCGGCTAAGTCTCGCGCATGCGCAGACACCGGGAGCCTTCTGACGCCATCCGGGAAGTCACCTGACGCGCTGGACCAATCACAGTTAGCGCCGCGGCTCAGTCCGGTCACCTGACCCAAACCGGAAGTGACGCGGGAAGGGCAGACTCACCGTGGAACGCAGTCTCGGCCTCTGGAACGCACGCGCCGAACGCTGCCCAGGGCCGACAGGAGAGCATCTCAACCGGATCCCGCACACAGTTCTGGGAAGGTATGTCTCTCCTGGCAACTAGGTCAGGAGCTACTGACCGATGCCAACAGGTACCCCAATATACCCCAGCACCTAAGGCAGGGTACCTGCAGCAGCATATAGCTGCAGTGCTGAGGCATAACAGCCTCTCTGAAATAAAACAAACACAATATAGTGTTAGAATATGGTGGGCTACTTTAAGGCATATACTTGCCTACCTCCCAGGACTAGGAGGATATGAAAAAACACGTGTCAGTGAGTGAGTGGGAGTGATTTAAGGGGAACCTTACTGCCGTATTGGTGCTGTTAAATCAAAATTTTTTAAGGTGGGCGTTCCTAGGAGGATGGAAGGAGGAGCTGAATAACCCTGTTGTGCTGCCTTTGAGACGAAGAAGAAAGTAGTTATATTCCTGTATATAGGAGCAGTATTATAGTAGGTATATTCCTGTATATAGGAGCAGTATTATAGTAGTTATATTCTTGTATATAGGAGCAGTATTATAGTAGTTATATTCTTGTATATAGGGAGCAGTATTATAGTAGTTATATTCCTGTATATAGGAGCAGTATTATAGTAGTTATATTCTTGTATATAGGAGCAGTATTATAGTAGTTATATTCCTGTATATAGGAGCAGTATTATAGTAGTTATATTCCTGTATATAGGAGCAGTATTATAGTAGTTATATTCTTGTATATAGGAGCAGTATTATAGTAGTTATATTCTTGTATATAGGAGCAGTATTATAGTAGTTATATTCCTGTATATAGGAGCAGTATTATAGTAGTTATATTCCTGTATATAGGAGCAGTATTATAGTAGTTATATTCTTGTATATAGGAGCAGTATTATAGTAGTTATATTCCTGTATATAGGAGCAGTATTATAGTAGTTATATTCCTGTATATAGGAGCAGTATTATAGTAGTTATACGAACTAGAGAGAATGGAACGGCTGCACATCCCATCTATGGCAGATACTAATGCCGCTAGGCCTATATTAAAATCAACACCAGAGTGTCTGTATATGAATTGATCAAGCCATATTGCCCCGTGTACCACCGCGCAGGTCCTCTGGTCCACACGGGTCCCTACGCTAACTCCACACCGTGTCGGTCAGCGACCGCCAACCCCGCAAAGCGAGGGTACATGGGGCAGTATGGCTTGATCAATTCATACACAAAATTCTGATGTGTTTTTTATTTAGCCTAGCGGCACTAGTATCAGCCATAGGTGTGAGGTGCAGCACTCTGTTTCTTCCCTGAACCGCATTTTGTTTCTCTCTTTTCTCCGTGTTTTGCACTCCTCCTGGTGAGACCCACATGACCGCAATTAGCAGGAGACACCTGAGTGCACATGGTTTTAATCCCTCCTGTTTTTTCCCATTCTGTTTGCTGCAGCTATGGTGAGTGTAATACCTTATCCAGACTTGTGCTGCTTGGGGGCGACCTTCTCCGCCGGCGGTGCTGGCCGGGTTCTGATGTGGTGTTTTTGGGTCTGGTCCTGTGGCATGGGGGTCGCAGGGCCGTCCCATGGCCCCCGTTCCCTGACTGTGCACGCCTGCGGGGTTGGTGGCCACTGACCGGCACGGTGTGGACTTAGTGTAGGGACCCATGTGTATCAGATACCGGCACGAGGTACATGGGGCAGTATGGCTTGATCAATTCATACACAAAATTCTGATGTGTTTTTTATTTAGCCTAGCGGCACTAGTATCAGCCATAGGTGTGAGGTGCAGCACTCTGTTTCTTCCCTGAACCGCATTATAGTAGTTATATTCTTGTATATAGGAGCAGTATTATAGTAGTTATATTCCTGTATATAGGAGCAGTATTATAGTAGTTATATTCCTGTATATAGGAGGCAGTATTATAGTAGTTATATTCCTGTATATAGGAGCAGTAATATAGTAGTTATATTCCTGTATATAGGAGCAGTATTATAGTAGTTATATTCTTGTATATAGGAGGCAGTATTATAGTAGTTATATTCCTGTATATAGGAGTAGTATTATAGTAGTTATATTCTTGTATATAGGAGGCAGTATTATAGTAGTTATATTCCTGTATATAGGAGTAGTATTATAGTAGTTATATTCTTGTATATAGGAGCAGTATTATAGTAGTTATATTCCTGTATATAGGGGGCAGTATTATAGTAGTTATATTCTTGTATATAGGGGGCAGTATTATTTGAGTTTTTCATTGCTGTTGACTTTGCTTGATCCATGTGAACAACTTCACACTATGATCATGATCCTTCTGTTCTCTTTGTCTTTGTGTTTTCTTTCTCTTTTTTCCCCACGTTATTGTTTGTTCTCTCACACCACTGACAAAGCACGTCACCAACTTCTAAACATCCCTTAACACGAACATCACCTGACATTTCAGATATAACAGAACTGCAAAATACAATCTCACAATTGTTCCATAGTTATATAATAAAAAAAAAAAATAACATAGCTGGTGGTCCTTTTTTTGCTTTTTCTTTAGATACTGGCAGTAAATTCTCCAGTCCTCTGTATGCAGGGACACCCCCCCCCCCCACTGTAATATAATTCCAGATTTCCCATTGAGTTATGACGGTGGCCATATTGGTTATTACCCAGCTTTCCTAGGAACAGAAACAAATAAGAAACATCTGAATTAATTTTTTTTCATTCCCAGGAGAACTCAATAATTTACATTACCCGGAGATTTTATTCTAATCTTAAGGGAAAACGTTCTGCACAGAAATGCAATGATGCGAGCCAGTTCCCAGAATTGTGCAGATTTCAGAGCTCCTGATAAACGTGTAAAGTGATAATTGAAAACGCTCAGTAATATCATCCCGCAGTACAATAGGTGGAAATATGCCCTTAAGAAACCCACTTACAGCATTGTATATCCTGTGTGGAAACTTCGGTGTTATCTGTTGTGTTTGGCAATGGCTGCAGAGCTGGTGAGAAGCGAGGAGCCCAGGGGGCCGCGGAGGTCAGGGGGGCCGGGGGGCACCACGATGTGGTGTTTACTGCTGGATGCACGAGACACAGGGCTGCCTATTCCTCTGGATATAAGCTGGTGAGGAGCGGGGGGAGACGGCGCCACAGGTGGTCATTATTTGGATGGTAATCAAGCTTCAGTAAATGTTTGGCGCGGCGGTGCCGCGTCCATCTGCTCCTTCAATTAACTCCGACGTTTCTTTGGAAGGATTGAAAAATCTGCAGAATAAATGAATCTCGTGTCCCCTGCCGGGCCTGTCCGAAACATGAACAACGTTGACATAATTACTGGAGATTCACATGAAAGCCTCCCAATGATCCTTACTGTCCCGCCATGCACGACCTGTGTGACAGGATGCAGATGGGCCGGAGAAGGGTCACGGGGGTGGTGGTCGGAGGGGATAGCTAGAACAGGGAAGAAAAACCATTGTAGCAAGAGAATATACTGAAGTATTGCAAGCTATAGCAAAGAAATGATCCTCAACAAAGTGGCGTTCAAGTAATACCGCCATGCAGTGCTGCCCATTTCAAGAAGACCTCCCCTATGCACAGAATAGAGGAAGTCTGACCACTAGGACCCCAAACTCAAGAAAATGGAGGTGAAATGATGCTCGGAATGAAACACATGTACAAACAGGACTCCATTCTTTCTATATGAGGCTTCCAAACACTGAGCTCAGCAATAGAGATGAATAGAGAACAAGCCGTGAATACAGGTGTGCTTCACTCATTCCAGGGAAAATTTTCCCTTCATGTTCAGGATCTGCCGTTGACTTCACAGATCAGCTTGTTATCCTTTATCCTATAGATAGGGAAGCAGTTATCACCATTGAAATATTCCCTTAAATTACAGTTTTATATAATGTTCAAATAAAACGGCCATAGAGTATCCAAATAATACTGGCATACAGTGCACCAGTGTAGATATTGCACATATGTTATGCAAATAAAACTGCAATGTAGCAATGTATTAACTACCATAGAGTGTCCATATAAAAACTTACACATAGTGACAATACCAACCCCCCCCCGATACAGTGCCCAAATAAAAATAAAATTACAATATAGTTTGTCGTATCTGAATATTACTAAACTACAGGCTAACTAACTAATATACATCATATAAAACAGATGTACAGTACTGCATCATCATATATATATATATATATATATATATATATATATATATATACATACAAACAAAACACAACAATCACTGAACTCAGGGAGAACAGTGAAAAATTCCAATGGAGTACTCATTTACGAGTCTCCATTGATTGTCCCATACAAAATTTAAATATACAAAAAAGGGGTCCGTGGAGCCTCAGTTACAAGTCTCAAAACAGGGGAATAGCCAGATATCCCTCTCTCCAGAGAAGGAAGCCCATTGCCAAGGGGTGCCTCCTAGGGGGGTGAGCACCAAACCACCCTGATACGTAGTCCCTCAGGTCCTCACTCTGTTGCGAGCTTTAGGACCTAAATAGGGAAACACCAGGGTGGCCCCTGTGAGTCAAAGTCTAACTCTGTGGCGAGTATAACGACATAAGACAAGGGTTACCAAGGCTAGGCATCCATCCACAGACTGCAGTTTCGGGGTATTGTGCATATTTAAATTTTGTATGGGACAATCAATGGAGACTCGTAAATGAGTACTCCATTGGAATTTTTCACTGTTCTCCCTGAGTTCAGTGATTGTTGTGTTTTGTTGGTCTATTTATCATTGCCCCAGTAGCCAGAATCCTGCTCCACACTTACGAGGGGCAAATACCCCGAAACTGCAGTCTGTGGATGGATGCCTAGCCTTGGTAACCCTTGTCTTATGTCGTTACACTCGCCACAGAGTTAGACTTTGACTCACAGGGGCCACCCTGGTGTTTCCCTATTTAGGTCCTAAAGCTCGCAACAGAGTGAGGACCTGAGGGACTACGTATCAGGGTGGTTTGGTGCTCTCCCCACTAGGAGGCACCCCTTGGCAATGGGCTTCCTTCTCTGGAGAGAGGGATATCTGGCTATTCCCGTGTTTTGAGACTCGTAACTGAGGCTCCACGGACCCCTTTTTTGCATATATATATATATATATATATATATATATATATATATATATAAAAAATTATTTTTTTTACATGGTAATAGCATATTGCCTTGTGCTGCACAATGCCACAGGCTGAGGAGCAGGCAGGGTATACAGCAGATTTAGCAGATTTGCTGTGTGGAGAGATATTCTGCTGAGCAGAGCAATGTTATGCAACAGATCTGGGTGGGGAACCTGGAAGCGCAATGATTATGTGAAATAGGAAGAGACCCACAAACACAAAGAGTTTTGGTGATGTCAGAACTGGGACAGACGGATAAGGAATGCTATATGCTTCTGCACATGATGTAGGAGTACCCCTTTAAGTAAAGTCTTAAATAGACCATAATTAACTTCATGAATTGTCGGTGTCCTTTACCAAGCATCTACAGGTGTACGTGGTCACCTCCACACACATTATTGCCAGTGCTGGGATTACTATACTCACACACTGGTTTACACATGTAATCTACTTATCGTCCCTGGAAGCGGCTCAGTCATTCAGCAGACGATGTAATGCCACTTTCTGGCTGTCACCGAGGAAATCTCTGAAGGAGAAAAAGCGGTGATTACACCAAGGCGTCAAAACTACAACCCCATGAATACACATCATACAGTGAACGGCACATGCCATATTGTTATACTCTGCTTGTGATTATGGCTTTTTTATATTGTCCGCAGCACCGGCCTCACAAACTTTACTGGCCTAAACATACTTACCTAGTGACTACACCCAGGTTATTGTCAAATACAAGAATATAACTACTGTATTACTGCTCCTATATACAAGAATATCACTACTATAATACTGCTCCTATATACAAGAATATAACTACTATAATACTGCCCCTATATACAGGAATATAACTACTATAATACTGCCTCTATATACAAGAATATAACTACTATAATACTGCTCCTATATACAGGAATATAACTACTATAATGCTTCAGGAAGATACAGGTGCCGGCACTGTCTGAATACTGCTCAATCAGTAGCTGTGCGCTGGAGTCGGATTAAGGGCTAATAAACTGCACTGGTAAGTAGCCGCGGTGCTCAAACAGAGACAAGGGCAGTACGGTGTATAAAATAGAAAATAAGTCCAAGCACTCACCGGATGAAGGGATCTCTTTGTGCGTTTATTCACACATCACAGGGAGGGAGCGGTGGCAAGGGTGCGGGAGCGTGTAGCAGACAACACCCTTGCCACCGCTCCCTCCCTGTGATGTGTGAATAAACGCACAAAGAGATCCCTTCATCCGGTGAGTGCTTGGACTTATTTTCTATTTTATACACCATAACTACTATAATACTGCCCCTATATACAGGAATATAACTACTATAATACTGCCCCTATATACAGGAATATAACTACTATAATGCAAGAGTGGAGAAACAGCAAGCCCGCACTGCATACAATAACAGTCCTAAAGCTGGATAGACGGTGGCACAGAGGAGATTTACAGTTGAGACGCCTGGGGTGCTACAATGAAGTGGTACAGGTGCAATGTAAACTGGAGAAAATAATCGAGCACTCACCAGGAGAAGTCTTCAGCAGTTTATTTCATGGATTCCATAGCAGGGAGGGGGAAGGTGGAAAGGTGTAGGTGCAGGCGCATCACCTGGAATAGCTATTTCGGGACTCCTCCCTTCGTCTAGCCAGGCCCGGGCCTGGCTAGACGAAGGGAGGAGTCCCGAAATAGCTATTCCAGGTGATGCGCCTGCACCTACACCTTTCCACCTTCCCCCTCCCTGCTATGGAATCCATGAAATAAACTGCTGAAGACTTCTCCTGGTGAGTGCTCGATTATTTTCTCCAGTTTACATAACTACTATAATACTGCCCCCTATATACAGGAATATAACTACTATAATACTGCTCCTATATACAGAAATATAACTACTATAATCACGAAACAGGAGAGAGTGGATCGCACCGCCCCCGCAATCTCCGGCAACCGGATCCACAGGTGAGAGTCCAGCAAGGTATCCCCGATATGGCCACTGTGTATAGGGTGCTCCGTATAATAAGTCAGGTAATGTACTAACAAAAAGAATGAAAGATACGTGCACTCACCAATGTAGTGTGCCGCTGGGGTACTTTAATGGAGGTTACATCCACATGTGCAGGGAGGGGGGAGTGGAGGCAGGTGTCTGTTCAGTGGTAGACAACAATTGTTTCACGTGTTCCCACGCTTCTTCCGGTCTACGGAATGACGCCATGCCACTAAGGAGGTGCTTAAATACATGATAGTGTAAGTGATACAAACAGATTAAAATAATATTAAACAAACGGTGCAAACTCGTTGCGCTCGTTTAACCCTAAAGGACCGAGGGCATTTAGTTTAGAAATCCATAGAGTCTCTTTGCGTAGTAGGTTAAGGTGGCGGTCTCCGCCTCTCGAGACTTGGTTAACTCTTTCCAACCCGCAAAACTTGAGACATCTCGTATTCCCTTGGTGGACTTGGCGTACGTGATCAATTAATCTGGGTACGCCTTTCCCTGATCGTACAGAGTAACAATGCTCTTTGTATCGGGTGGCTAGGGCTCGCTTAGTCTTACCTACATAAAACCGTCCGCAGTCGCAGATGATGGCATAAACCACGAATGTGGTTTTGCAGGTGATCAGGTTATTAACTCGGCATTCTACGCCATTTAAACTGATGAAAGCTACATTGAGCATTTGTGGACAGTAGGAACAGTTCCCGCACCTCTTGTTTCCATCAGGTATGGAGGCACTAAGCCAGGATTCCTTCCTTTGTTTCAAAGGTGGTGGTTTGATCACATCAGCGACAGTTCTGTTCTTGCGGTGGGCTATAATGGGTCTAGCTGCGGTGCTCTCTTGTAAATCAGCATCTTGTGTCAAGATGCCCCAGTGTCTATGAATAATTTGGCGTAAGGTATCGTTCATAGGAGAGTTGCTGAAGATAAAGGAAAAACGGTCAGATTTCTTGTCCTGTCTATTTCTGTTTCCCCTCAACAAATCGCACCTCCTGGTGTTACCTGCTCTCTGAAGGGCTGCATCCACTAATTTCTCTGGGTATGCTCTTTCGAGCAATCTACCTTTGAGTTCCTCAGCCTGTCGCTCAAAACCATTCTCGTCGCTATTGACTTTTCTGACCCTCAGCATTTGGCTGTAGGGTATAGCGTCCCTGGTATGGGCAGGGTGTGAACTGTGGTAGTGCAAGAGGGAGTTACACGAATTTGGTTTCCTATAGATGGAGGTGGAGATCACCTCGTTATGTATCTCCACCAAAACATCCAGGAATTACAAACGCGTCCCTCCAAAAACACTCGTAAAGGCCATATTGACGCGGTTAGTGGTGTTTAAATAGTGTACAAAGTTAGAGAAATCATCTTCCGTGCCCTCCCAGATGATGAAAATATCATCTACGTACCTAAAATACGTTTTAATAAACTTGATGAAGGGATTGGCTGCGGAAAAAACCAGGTCACTCTCAAAAAACGCCAAAAATAAATTTGCGTATGTGCAAGATACTGGTGTCCCCATTGCCGTCCCGACGTTCTGGGTGTACCACTGGTCCTCAAATGTGAAGCAGTTATTGGTCAGTATGAATGTGAGGGCCTCAGTGATGAAGTCAATGTATTCGGGGGGCTGCCCGGCCTGCCGGAGGAAGCAACCGACAGCCTCAACACCCGCATCATGTGGGATGCGGGTGTAGAGGCTCTCGACGTCCACCGACACGAGGGAGCAACCAGGAGTGAGGCAAATATCCTGGAGGGCAAGCAAAAAATCACCCGTATCCTTAAGATACGATGGGACTGCTGTGAGCAGTGGTCTAAGAGCCCAATCTAGAAACTGGGATAGGCTTTCAGTGACAGATGCGACAGCTGAGACATTGGGTCTACCGGGAGGGGGGTGTTTATTCTTGTGCACCTTAGGTAAGCAGTACCACTTGGGGGCCCTAGGGTGGTCAGGGAGCAACTTCTCTGCGGTTTTGCTATCAATAGCTCCTGTCGACACATGCACCCGGAGCAAAGATCTTAATTTATCTTTGATTTTATTGGTTGGGTCACCCTTAAGTGTACTGTAGACTGTCCCGTCTGACAATTGTCTTCTCGCCTCCTCTTGGTACATAGTAGTGCTCATAATGACAGTGGTTCCCCCTTTGTCCGCTCTGCATACTGTCAAATCTGGTCTTTTCTTCAGCCATGCCACGGCTCTTTGCTCTTTGTTAGTAAGGTTATTTCTGGCCTCAGGGTATACCAGTGCTCTCACGTCCTTAAGGACAGCTTGCGTGAATTTATCAATAGCCCCTCCAGGTGCTACTGGTGGGCAAAAGGTGGATTTTTTCCCTTTGGTGAACGGTGTATCCGTAGCGCAGGTGGTATCCGGGCGGTCATCCATATTCACCAGCATGTTGATGCCCTGCAAATCCTGAGTGTCCAAATGTCCTGCAACATTGAATCCAAGGGGGCCAATAGTACATCTCCGAGGGCCAGATTGTGGTTCGGATTCTTGTACTTTGTTGGCAAAAAACTTTTTTAAATTAATGCGTCTTAGACCTTTATTGAAGTCTACTTCAAATTGTGAAAATGAGAAATTCTCCGTGAGTCCGAAGTTGAGGCCCTTAGACAACAACTCTGTGCAATCCTGGGGGATATCTAAACCAGAAATATTGAGCACTTGAGGTGCACAAGAATAAACACCCCCCTCCCGGTAGACCCATAGTCTCAGCTGTCGCATCTGTCACTGAAAGCCTATCCCAGTTTCTAGATTGGGCTCTTAGACCACTGCTCACAGCAGTCCCATCGTATCTTAAGGATACGGGTGATTTTTTGCTTGCCCTCCAGGATATTTGCCTCACTCCTGGTTGCTCCCTCGTGTCGGTGGACGTCGAGAGCCTCTACACCCGCATCCCACATGATGCGGGTGTTGAGGCTGTCGGTTGCTTCCTCCGGCAGGCCGGGCAGCCCCCCGAATACATTGACTTCATCACTGAGGCCCTCACATTCATACTGACCAATAACTGCTTCACATTTGAGGACCAGTGGTACACCCAGAACGTCGGGACGGCAATGGGGACACCAGTATCTTGCACATACGCAAATTTATTTTTGGCGTTTTTTGAGAGTGACCTGGTTTTTTCCGCAGCCAATCCCTTCATCAAGTTTATTAAAACGTATTTTAGGTACGTAGATGATATTTTCATCATCTGGGAGGGCACGGAAGATGATTTCTCTAACTTTGTACACTATTTAAACACCACTAACCGCGTCAATATGGCCTTTACGAGTGTTTTTGGAGGGACGCGTTTGGAATTCCTGAATGTTTTGGTGGAGATACATAACGAGGTGATCTCCACCTCCATCTATAGGAAACCAAATTCATGTAACTCCCTCTTGCACTACCACAGTTCACACCCTGCCCATACCAGGGACGCTATACCCTACAGCCAAATGCTGAGGGTCAGAAAGGTTAATAGCGACGAGAATGGTTTTGAGCGACAGGCTGAGGAACTTAAAGGTAGATTGCTCGAAAGAGCATACCCAGAGAAATTAGTGGATGCAGCCCTTCAGAGAGCACGTAACACCAGGAGGTGCGATTTGTTGAGGGGAAACAGAAATAGACAGGACAAGAAATCTGACCGTTTTTCCTTTATCTTCAGCAACTCTCCTATGAACGATACCTTACGCCAAATTATTCATAGACACTGGGGCATCTTGACACAAGATGCTGATTTACAAGAGAGCACCGCAGCTAGACCCATTATAGCCCACCGCAAGAACAGAACTGTCGCTGATGCGATCAAACCACCACCTTTGAAACAAAGGAAGGAATCCAGGCTTAGTGCCTCCATACCTGATGGAAACAAGAGGTGCGGGAACTGTTCCTACTGTCCACAAATGCTCAATGTAGCTTTCATCAGTTTAAATGGCGTAGAATGCCGAGTTAATAACCTGATCACCTGCAAAACCACATTCGTGGTTTATGCCATCATCTGCGACTGCGGACGGTTTTATGTAGGTAAGACTAAGCGAGCCCTAGCCACCCGATACAAAGAGCATTGTTACTCTGTACGATCAGGGAAAGGCGTACCCAGATTAATTGATCACGTACGCCAAGTCCACCAAGGGAATACGAGATGTCTCAAGTTTTGCGGGTTGGAAAGAGTTAACCAAGTCTCGAGAGGCGGAGACCGCCACCTTAACCTACTACGCAAAGAGACTCTATGGATTTCTAAACTAAATGCCCTCGGTCCTTTAGGGTTAAACGAGCGCAACGAGTTTGCACCGTTTGTTTAATATTATTTTAATCTGTTTGTATCACTTACACTATCATGTATTTAAGCACCTCCTTAGTGGCATGGCGTCATTCCGTAGACCGGAAGAAGCGTGGGAACACGTGAAACAATTGTTGTCTACCACTGAACAGACACCTGCCTCCACTCCCCCCTCCCTGCACATGTGGATGTAACCTCCATTAAAGTACCCCAGCGGCACACTACATTGGTGAGTGCACGTATCTTTCATTCTTTTTGTTAGTACATAACTACTATAATACTGCTCCTATATGCTGTACAAGAATATAACTACTATAATACTGCTCCTATATACAAGAATATAACTACTATAATACTGCTCCTATATAGAAGAATATAACTACTATAATACTGCTCCTATATACAAGAATATAACTACTATAATACTGCCCCTATATACAGGAATATAACTACTATAATACTGCCCCTATATACAGGAATATAACTACTATAATACTGCCCCTATATACAAGAATATAACTACTATAATACTGCTCCTATATACAAGAATATACTACTATAATACTGCTCCTATATACAGGAATATAACTACTATAATACTGCTCCTATATACAGGAATATAACTACTATAATACTGCTCCTATATACAGGAATATAACTATTATAATACTGCTCCTATGTACAGGAATATAACTACTACAATACTGGTCCTATATACAGAAATATAACTACTATAATACTGCTCCTATATGCTGTACAAGAATATAAATACTATAATACTGCTCCTATATACAAGAATATAACTACTATAATACTGCTCCTATATAGAAGAATATAACTACTATAAGGCTGGGTTCACACGCTGTAACTGTGCGGCTGTATTTTTTATGCGGCTGTAAATGTGCGGGTGAAACTCCGGCCGTGGGAAAAAGTAGACATGCGGCTCAAAACATACGGTCATTTACTTGGAAATCTGGTTCAACTAAAAATAAGAAATAAAATGTTAAGAAAGTGATGCAAACACCTCTGGATGCATCTGGGAAAGCAGGGAAACAGTTTACATGAATTGCTATTACCGGGGTTTGCGATCCTCTGCACTATAGCCGATGTCTCTCATGGTTAATATATTGAATTAATAAAACACATTTTCTGTCTAATAAAGTCCCTTTTATTGTTCAATAATTAAATGTAAACGATTCCATCATTTTGCAATTAAATATACTGTTAAAATAAATATATATATAAATAAATGTATATTTATATATATATTTATTTTTTGACAGTATATTGAATTGCACAATGATGGATTCATTAGAATTAAATTATTGAACAAAGAAACTGTATTTATTTCCACGAAAATGTGTTTTATTCATTAAATATTAATTAGTACAGGAAGCTCTATAAGCCTTTAATTCATATGCCGGCAATAGAGCTTTCTGTACTAATCATCACTTTACTTTAATGAAAACATCAAATGTTTCTTCTAATTATGTTATCACAATAGCATTATTAGAAGAAACATTTAGAATTATATGTGCGCTCAGCTGATTGGCTGATCGGCTGAGCGCACATATAAAGAGCCGGTCCGCAGTACAGTGACTTCATTGTGCTGCGGACCAGCGAAGAGACAACATCGGGGTGAGTATAGAGCTCTCCCCACCCCCTACCCAGCACTGCACCCCTCCCAGCAAGGAAGGGGGGGTGAGTTAACCCCTTCCTTGCTGGGATGGGTGCAGTCTGACATCAGTCTGGCCCCCCGGGGGTTAAGGGGGATGCAATACATCCTCCCTTAACCCCTTGGGGGCCAGACTGTAAGCAGCGATCTGTAAAGATGCTGCATACTGTAAGGAGCACAACACCGCTCACAATGATGGGTGTTGTGCTCCTGTTTGTGTGTTTTTTGTGTGTTTCTCCCTTTTTGTTTTCCAGATATCGGTATCCTGTGGATTACGTCGGATTCCATGGACTACGTCGATGACCAGCGGTTGTTCTTTGAATTTTTTAAATAAAATGGTCAATGAGGGGTGTGGGGGTGTTTTTATTTGAATAAAATATTTTTTTTACTTGTGTCTTGTCTTTATTTCTTTACTTTTTAGACTTAGTAGTGGAAGCCGTCTAATAGACGGAATCCATTACTAAGTTGGGGCCTAGTGTTAGCCGGTATAAAATGGCTAACACTAACCCCCTATTATTACCCCAGTACCCAATGCCACCAGGGGTACTGGGAAGAGCCGGGTGCCAGTGGTCCCGGAGCGTCAATATTGGCGCTCCTGGACCGGGCGGCAGCAGGCTGGTAAGATTTAGGCTGGGGAGGGCCTAAACCAATGGCTCTTCCCACCCTGGTGTTACCAGGCTGCTGTCGTTTGGTTTTTAACCCGGCTGGTTATAAAAATAGGGGGGACCCTATGCGGTTTTTTTTAATTATTTATTTATTTAAAAAAAAACGCATAGGGTCCCCCCTATTTTTATAACCAGCCGGGTTAAAAACCAAACGACAGCAGCCTGGTAACACCAGGGTGGGAAGAGCCATTGGTTTAGGCCCTCCCCAGCCTAAATCTTACCAGCCTGCTGCTGCCCCAGTCCAGGAGCGCCAATATTGACGCTCCGGGACCACTGGCACCCGGCTCTTCCCAGTACCCCTGGTGGCATTGGGTACTGGGGTAATAATAGGGGGTTAGTGTTAGCCATTTTATACCGGCTAACACTAGGCCCCAACTTAGTAATGGATTCCGTCTATTAGACGGCTTCCACTACTAAGTCTAAAAAGTAAAGAAATAAAGACAAGACACAAGTAAAAAAAATATTTTATTCAAATAAAAACACCCCCACAGCCCTCATTGACCATTTTATTTAAAAAATTCAAAGAACAACCGCTGGTCATCGACGTAGTCCATGGAATCCGACGTAATCCCCAGGATACCGATATCTGAAAAACAAAAAGGGAGAAACACACAAAAAAAACACAAACAGGAGCACAACACCCATCATTGTGAGCGGTGTTGTGCTCCTTACAGTATGCAGCATCTTTACAGATCGCTGCTTACAGTCTGACCCCCAAGGGGTTAAGGGAGGATGTATTGCATCCCCCTTAACCCCCGGGGGGCCAGACTGATGTCAGACTGCACCCATCCCAGCAAGGAAGGGGTTAAGTGACCCCCCTTCCTTGCTGGGAGGGGTGCAGTGCTGGGGAGGGGGTGGGGAGAGCTCTATACTCACCCCGATGTGTCCTCTTCGCTGGTCCGCAGCACAATGAAGTCACTGTGCTGCGGACCGGCTCATTATATGTGCGCTCAGCCGAACAGCCAATCAGCTGAGCGCACATATAATTCTAAATGTTTCTTCTAATAATGCTATTGTCATAACATAATTAGAAGAAACATTTGATGTTTTCATTAAAGTAAAGTGATGATTAGTACAGAAAGCTCTATTGCCGGCATATGAATTACCGGCTTATAGAGCTTCATGTACTAATTAATATTTAATGAATAAAACACATTTTCTTGAAAATAAATTCAGTTTCGTTGGTCAATAATTTAATTCTAACGAATCCATCATTGTGCAATTCAATATACTGTCAAAAAATAAATATATAGATAAATATACATTTATTTATATATCTATTTTTTTTAACAGTATATTTAATTGCAAAATGATGGATTCGTTAGAAATAAATTATTGATCAACGAAAGTGTCTTGATTACAAATAAAATGTCTTTGATTAATTTAATATATTAACTATTAGAGGCATCGGCATTCGGCATCATTGCCGGCTATTTTTGAAGTACTCCGTACGGACCGCCTGTCAATCCTCGGCCGCATGTCCAGCCGCAAACAATGGTCTTGTTCATTTTTTACGGGTCCGTTTACGATAGGGCCGTAGATTCAGAGATAGTGTGCACTGTGCAGCCGCATATCCTATACTTCCCAGCATACACACGAACCATCAAAAATACCGCCGCACAATTACAGCCGCACATACAGCCGCACTCTTACAACGTGTGAACCTAGCCTAATACTGCTCCTATATACAAGAATATACTACTATAATACTGCTCCTATATACAAGAATATAACTACTATAATACTGCTCCTATATACAGGAATATAACTACTATAATACTGCTCCTATATACAGGAATATAACTACTATAATACTGCTCCTATATACAGGAATATAACTACTATAATACTGCTCCTATATACAGGAATATAACTACTATAATACTGCCCCTATATACAGGAATATAACTACTATAATACTGCTCCTATATACAGGAATATAACTACTATAATACTGCCTCCTATATACAGGAATATAACTACTATAATACTGCTCCTATATACAAGAATATAACTACTATAATACTGCCCCCTATATACAGGAATATAACTACTATAATACTGCTCCTATATACAGGAATATAACTACTATAATACTGCTCCTATATACAGGAATATAACTACTATAATACTGCCCCCTATATACAGGAATATAACTACTATAATACTGCTCCTATATACAGGAATATAACTACTATAATACTACTCCTATATACAAGAATATAACCACTATAATACTGCTCCTATATACAGGAATATAACTACTATAATACTGCTCCTATATACAGGGATATAACTACTATAATACTGCTCCTATATACAGGAATATAACTACTATAATACTGCTCCTATATACAGGGATATAACTACTATAATACTGCTCCTATATACAGGAATATAACTACTATAATACTGCTCCTATATACAGGAATATAACTACTATAATAATGCTCCTATATACAAGAATATCACTACTATAATACTGCTCCTATATACAAGAATATCACTACTATAATACTACTCCTATATACAAGAATATCACTACTATAATACTACTCCTATATACAAGAATATAACCACTATAATACTGCTCCTATATACAGGAATATAACTACTATAATACTGCTCCTATATACAGGGATATAACTACTATAATACTGCTCCTATATACAGGAATATAACTACTATAATACTGCTCCTATATACAGGAATATAACTACTATAATACTGCTCCTATATACAGGAATATAACTACTATAATACTGCCCCTATATACAGGAATATAACTACTATAATACTGCTCCTATATACAGGAATATAACTACTATAATACTGCCTCCTATATACAGGAATATAACTACTATAATACTGCTCCTATATACAAGAATATAACTACTATAATACTGCCCCCTATATACAGGAATATAACTACTATAATACTGCTCCTATATACAGGAATATAACTACTATAATACTGCTCCTATATACAGGAATATAACTACTATAATACTGCCCCCTATATACAGGAATATAACTACTATAATACTGCTCCTATATACAGGAATATAACTACTATAATACTGCTCCTATATACAGGAATATAACTACTATAATACTGCTCCTATATACAGGGATATAACTACTATAATACTGCTCCTATATACAGGAATATAACTACTATAATACTGCTCCTATATACAGGGATATAACTACTATAATACTGCTCCTATATACAGGAATATAACTACTATAATACTGCTCCTATATACAGGAATATAACTACTATAATAATGCTCCTATATACAAGAATATCACTACTATAATACTGCTCCTATATACAAGAATATCACTACTATAATACTACTCCTATATACAAGAATATAACCACTATAATACTGCTCCTATATACAGGAATATAACTACTATAATACTGCTCCTATATACAGGAATATAACTACTATAATACTGCCCCTATATACAGGAATATAACTACTATAATACTGCTCCTATATACAGGAATATAACTACTATAATACTGCCTCCTATATACAGGAATATAACTACTATAATACTGCTCCTATATACAAGAATATAACTACTATAATACTGCCCCCTATATACAGGAATATAACTACTATAATACTGCTCCTATATACAGGAATATAACTACTATAATACTGCTCCTATATACAGGAATATAACTACTATAATACTGCCCCCTATATACAAGAATATCACTACTATAATACTGCTCCTATATACAAGAATATCACTACTATAATACTACTCCTATATACAAGAATATAACCACTATAATACTGCTCCTATATACAAGAATATAACTGCTATAATACTGCTCCTATATACAAGAATATAACTACTATAATACTGCTCCTATATACAGGAATATAACTACTATAATACTGATCCTATATACAGGAATATAACTACTATAATACTGCCCCCTATATACAGGAATATAACTACTATAATACTGCTCCTATATACAGGAATATAACTACTATAATACTGCTCCTATATACAGGGATATAACTACTATAATACTGCTCCTATATACAGGAATATAACTACTATAATACTGCTCCTATATACAGGAATATAGCTGCATCCCACATTTGTGGACAGGATGAGCAGTAATAGTATCACATGATAGTCCCCTCCGCGTGTCTTTGATGCTGACAAGGCTCATCTCCTGGAGACAGATGACATATTTCCATGTTGTTGTTACAGGGAAATCCATTGTTGTTATAACTTTCAGAACTTCTTTAGGAGAATAAATTATAGTTTGTGCCAAGTGTAAACTGACCTGAACTTACAGTAATCTCCCACTGTGTGATCCTGTCCAGGTGGTTCATGGCCCAATATCCTGTGCCGCGTTTCTTCCCTGTATTACGACGGGTCAGGGATCTGTTACATGAGATGTTACCGGGAACATCGGCTCCAATGGAATAGAATATGCAAAGTACACAAAATAACCTGCATCAGTTATATTTTTGGAGAAAACTCTTCTATTATGTCTGAGTAGTAGATACTTTAAGGTTATGTGGTGTCCCCCACGGGTGTTGCTACTGGTTACACCCTTCGTAAAAGCCTGTACTTATTGTGAGTCAGTGGTGATGAAAGTAGCGATAAAGTTTCGCCACTAGATGTCGTTATTAAAGATGTATGTACACAGATGCTGAAGTATGGAAAGGGTTATTGTTTATCTGTGTGTCACATTGATCTGTGAACCTAAGGGAATGTCTTCTTCTTCTTCTCTCCTATCATCTCTCTCTTTACTTCTTCCAATGCACTTTTCACCCACTCACAGCGCACCTTAGATACGCTAAGGAAGGAAGTCACATGGGAAAAAGAAGTGTAAGAATGTTGTAGGGGAAGGATGCAAGCTAGAAAGCTCCCTACAGTGGTCCACTTGGGCCCTGGTCAGTCTTATTCAGGTTCCTGTATAAGTAAGAAACAAGAAAAGACACAGCTAACAGTTTCTCCTCCGTTTACTCTACACGACACTATGCAGTGTTAGACCCCTCACAGGAGAGGACAAGTCCGAGATAACCTCAATCCACGCCATGGACTAGGAGAGTCACAGTGCAGGACAGTATCCACAGACAGCAATACGCTAGAAACTGATCCAGATAGAGCAAAGTTGCTAAGAGCCTAGGAACTCTATCTTGCGCGGTTGTCAGCAGGAAATCCTCAGCATTATGCTCATCCCAGGTAACAAGGTCTGGGGCCTTGTTTAACCCTCTAAGACGGGTGCCCCGACACTGGTAGAGCATTAGGTGGTGCGAAGACTCAAAGGTCAATACACAGGCACAAGTATTCTCTTCTTCTTCTTAGTATTCTTCTACCTCATCCTCCAACATCCCGGCAGAGCACAGTACTAATTGGGTTGGGACTCTCACAACATCCTCCTCTCTGCTACTCTGATTATTTGTATCTCTCAATACGCAATTCAGTCCGCACGACTGTACTCCTCCCTATCACTTATCTGGCTGCTGTATCCTGTCAAAGCAAAGCTGCTGCACACAAGTACTTTCAAAGTAAAACAAGATTATTTATGATAAAGAGACTTCACCCCACACCGACACAGTGTACACTACATCCTTGGGACATCTCCCCTTTCTGTGGGTGGCAGTTCTGTCAGATGAACCTACCTATTTTAGCAACACCAGGCATCTGTCTAATGTATATGGGATGCCCCTACCCTTCCGGTCCCTCTGATGGATGAAGGAACGGCGTCCACTTACCTCCCCGGTTCCAGCGTTGGGGCCTGCACCACACCGGCCATAGTGTAAAAAAGGTCTCCTGTTCGGAGTACCCCTTTAATTTGGTGAAATAATAAAGGTCCTTCATCTTCTTCTATTGACCCAGAATGCCCTGAGAGAGGGTTTGAGATTTGTTGGGTCAGCTGTAGGGTAATCTGTGCCACATCCAACCTCATCCTCTAATTAATGTTTATTCACGTGTTTCGGTGGAAATTAAAAAAGAATTGCAGTTTTACCAGAAAAACAGGATAATGATTGTTTTGTAAGTCTTCAGTGTCGGTACAATTACAAAGAACTTGGCAGAACTCCTGGATGAAGGTATGAAGAACATAACAAGGAGCAGAGCTACAAGACTGCTGGATCCAAGCCACCGACATCAAAGAAGGAGCGCGAAGTAGAAGGTGTCTGTACGTGTATTATGTAACTTACTGCCGAGATGGTGGAAAATCTGTCTGAGAATAAAGCCGGGAATAAGTGTTCTGTCAGGTTCAAATATGTTGCAGAAAAATGCATACCATCTTATAGGGATCCTGCGGTGGGCCCCTCCCCCCACATACTAACCGTCTGGCAGCTGGGGCCCCCAGACAGTAATGGGCCCCAGCGTCGGACGAAGCGGCAGGCCAGCAGCAGCACTGCCTCTGATGGCTGCCACCGGCCAGGGGTGAGCTGGGTAGGTCGGGCCCCACCCTGTGCAGTTACAGGGCCGGGGTAAGCTGCTGACACAGGCCAGAAGCTCACAGCTGCAGCCCCGCGGTGCCCGAACTTCTCTCATGACGTCACATCATGTGCGCGGCCGAGCATGAGAGAAGTTCAGGCACCGTGGGGCTGCAGCTGTGAGCTTCCGGCCTGTGTCGGCAGCTTACCCCGGCCCTGTAACTGCAATGCCAAGCCTGACTCTACCCCTGTCTCTCGTCTGCTCCCCTTGCCCCTCATCCGCTTCCCCTGCCCCTCATCTTCTCTCTTTGCCCCCAGATGCTCCCCTGCCACCTGTCTTCTCCCTCTGCCCCCTGTCTGCTCCCCCCTGCCCCGTCTTCTCCCTCTGCCCCCGTCTGCTCCCCCTGCTGCTCTCCCTGCCCCCCAGCTTCTCCCCTGCCCCCAGCTGCTGCCCCTGCCCCCGATCTCTTCCCCCTGCCCCAAGCTGCTGTACCTGCCCCCTAGGGGCTCCACTGCCCCCCAGCTTCTCCCCCTGCCCCCCAGGTTCTCCTCCAGCCCCCCAGCTTCTCCCTCTGCCGCCCCAGCTGCTCCCCCTTCCCCTGCAACCGCAGCTGCTACACCTGTCCCCAGCTTCTGCCCCTGCACCCCCCAGCTTCTCCCCTGCCCCCCATCTTCTCTCCCTGTCAACCCAGATGCCTCCCTGCCCACCCCCACCCCCATCTGCCTCCCTTCCCCAGTCACCCCCAGCTGCCTCCCTTCCCCAGTCACCCCCAGCTGCCTCCCTTCCCCAGTCACCCCCAGCTGCCTCCCTTCCCCAGTCACCCCCAGCTGCCCGCCTGCAGATGAGTTGTGGTCGGAAAAGTCTTCATGATGCTGCACCAGATGGAGAAAAAAGCAAAAAGTGAGCAAGAATCGAAGAAGACGTCACCTGTGAGTTGTTAGTAAATGCACTGTAATCACTTCTATAGTGTGCAGAGCCTGTGTACCAATGGGTCAGTGTATGGTTTGTGGTAGTGTACTGACACAGCCCCGCAGGCACTAAAGTACATTAGTGCAAACTTTTAAACTCCCTAGGAGCTCCCAGGTCCAGTCCAGGGCTGCAGACTTAAGGTCCAGCAATAAATCTGTCTACAGCGGCAGTTATCAGAGGAATGTACCACTGTACTACAACTCCCAGCATATCCTGAGGGCTGCAGACTGTCAGTACATGCTGGGAGTTGTAGTGCCTGGAGCTGTTGTAGTTGGGTCCTAGGTGCATTATACACTGGATGCTTTGTGGGAGATCAGAATACAGAGATCTGTGGGGGCTCAGTGTAGGGAACTGACCCCCCAAAAAATCACTAATAGGGGATAGAACAAAAACATCTCCCCCTATTAGTGATGTACAGATACAGATGATTCCAGGAAAGTCCCGGGTGAGCATTTGGTGTCTCACTGGTTCTATATTGGTGGGCCCCAGGGATCATTTCCTCTGGTGGGCCCCAGGTACCCCAGTCCGACACTGTACGGAGAAAGAACGGTGACAAAAGAAAAACTGTGTGTGAACAACTAGTAAAAAACGTCCGCCGTTTGCAAAAGACGTCCGAAAAGAATTGTCATGAACATTATTTTGACGTCCTCGGCGATAATGTCTGTTATTCAATACACGGTGTGCATTGGACGTCTGTCTTTCTATTGACTGCAATGCATTAGTAAAAATAAAAGCAAAAATGGGATTTGTTTTAAACAGCAAAAGCGTCCGCCTTTTCTCTATTTTTGGCGTTGTGTGAACATAGCCCAATACTGCTCTTTTTTATAAAAATAAAATGGCTATAAAACTAATAATATAAAACTTATGTTTAATTAGTAAAATGATAGATAATTCATGGGTCCTGGTTCTCTAGAACGGAAATGATTCAGGTTCAAATCAAACATTTGACTAATCTGGAAACTTTTACCAGTTCTCAGAAATGAAGAGGAGAATAGTGATTAGCGAATAGAAATCGGCGCCCACACCATGAGCCGCTGACTGATCTTCCTCTTCATCTCATCGCTGCAGGGTGAATATTGAGGTTGCGCAGTAATACATGTATCTATACACTGGGAAACATCACAATGAACAGGTTTTTGTTGTTGTTTTTTTTTTTCATTTTACTTAGACTATTCTGGTCTAGATGTCTGTGAAGGTGCAAATCAATGGAAATTCACAATTTCATCCTTTGATAAGGATGTCTGATTCTATCTATCTATCTATCTCCTATCTATCTATCTATCTATCTATCTCCTATCTATTATCTATCTATCTCCTATCTATCTATCTATCTATCTATCTATCTATCTATCTATCTATCTATCTATCTCCTATCCATCTGTCATCTATCTATCTATCTCCTATCTATCTATCTATCTATCTATCTATCTATCTATCTATCTATCTATCTCCTATCTATCTATCTATCTATCCATCTATCTCCTATCTATCTATCTATCTATCTATCTATCTATCTATCTATCTATCTATCTCCTATCTATCTATCTATCTATGTATCTATCTATCTATCTATCTATCTATCTATCTATCTATCTATCTCCTATCTATCTATCTATCTATCTATCTATCTCCTATATATCCATCTATCTCCTATATATCTATCTATCTAAAGACCATAGATGGGGGGAGGGCTGAAGTCAATCATTAGCATTGGGACCTGTAAACCTTGACCTTTGGCAATTGGCTTAGCAGGCCTATCCTTGAGTTATAGGTTTGCTCTGGCGAAAATGTTTTTTCTTTCAAACCAACTGGTTTCAGAAAGTTATTTACATTTGTAATTTACTTCTATTTAAAAATCTCGTCTGAACTGTTTGATTATGAGTTGATACATAGAAAATTATATGACAATAGAAAATAAAAAAATTTATAAATAATAAAAAAAATCTTGTCTTACAGTAAGTATCATCTGCTGCATGTCCTGCAGGAATTTCTGTATTCTTTCCAGTCTGACACAGTGCTCTCTGCTGCCACCTCTGTCCATGTCAGGAATTGTCCAGAGCAGGAGAAAATCCCCATAGAAAACCTCTCCTGCTCTGGACAGTTCCTGACGTGGACAGAGGTGGCAGCAGAGAGCACTGTGTCATACTGGAAAGAATAGAGCCCTTCCCGCAGGACATGCAGCGGGTGATAAGTATTGGAAGACTTTAGATTTTTAAATATAATTTTTTTTGCCGGAGCTCCCCTTTAATTCCAATAACAAAAAGTACTAGGCAGCGGGATCGGGCACCATCTGACATCAGACATAATTTTGGCATGTTTTAAATAGTTCCCCAGAGCCATTGTGTGAAAAATATTATTTGAGCTCTTATACATCAGTGGTATCACTTGTCACCTGTCCACCCTCTATATAGCGAGAGGAATTGTTATAACAGGTTGTGGTTTAGTATAATCCCCCTGTCAGCACCGCGTCTGTCTACTCTCCTAATAGTCCTTCCTATAAACAAACCTCACAGAAGTGTAGATGATCTGCAGACACCGGGGATCTGTCACCAAACCAACACATACACAGAGGAGAGGCCCAGACATCTATCTGATACATACTGGGCTGTACAACACAGAGAATAAGATAGACTGAAATATGGTCAAAGCAATCCAGACGACATTATTTTCTTGTATATAGGAGCAGTATTATAGTAGTTATATTCCTGTATACAGGAGCAGTATTATAGTAGTTATATTCCTGTATATAGGAGCAGTATTATAGTAGTTATATTCTTGTATATAGGAGCAGTATTATAGTAGTTATATTCTTGTATATAGGAGCAGTATTATAGTAGTTATATTCCTGTATATAGGGGGCAGTATTATAGTAGTTATATTCTTGTATATAGGAAGAGTATTATAGTAGCTATATTCCTGTATATAGGAGCAGTATTATAGTAGTTATATTCTTGTATATAGGAGCAGTATTATAGTAGTTATGCAAGAGTGGAGGAACAGCAAGCCCGCACTGCATACAATAACAGTCCTAAAGCTGGATAGACGGTGGCACAGAGGAGATTTACAGTTGAGACGCCTGGGGTGCTACAATGAAGTGGTACAGGTGCAATGTAAACTGGAGAAAATAATCGAGCACTCACCAGGAGATGTCTTCAGCAGTTTATTTCATGGATTCCATAGCAGGGAGGGGGAAGGTGGAAAGGTGTAGGTGCAGGCGCATCACCTGGTGATGCGCCTGCACCTACACCTTTCCACCTTCCCCCTCCCTGCTATGGAATCCATGAAATAAACTGCTGAAGACATCTCCTGGTGAGTGCTCGATTATTTTCTCCAGTTTACATTATAGTAGTTATATTCTTGTATATAGGGGCAGTATTATAGTAGTTATACGAACTGGAGAGAGTGGAACGGCTGCACATCCCATCTATGGCCGATACTAATGCCGCTAGGCCTATATTAAAAATCAACACCAGAGTGTCTGTATATGAATTGATCAAGCCATATTGCCCCGTGTACCACCGCGCAGGTCCTCTGGTCCACACGGGTCCCTACGCTAACTCCACACCGTGTCGGTCAGCGACCGCCAACCACGCAAAGCGTGCACATGCAGGGAAGGGAGGCCATGGAACGGCCCTGCAACCCCAATGTCACAGGACCAGACCCAAAAAGCCCCACCAAAACCCAGCCAGCACCACCGGCGGGGAAGGCTGCCCCCAAACGACACAAGTATGGATATGGTA
Source organism: Dendropsophus ebraccatus (assembly GCF_027789765.1). Taxonomy (NCBI): domain Eukaryota; kingdom Metazoa; phylum Chordata; class Amphibia; order Anura; family Hylidae; genus Dendropsophus; species Dendropsophus ebraccatus. Next base: position 208,509,727 of record NC_091455.1, read on the forward strand.
TTACACTTACCATTGCTGCTCTCACAGAATGGGGAAGACATAGGGTCCAGACATGTGAGCACAGGCATATCCTGCTAATTTTGGTCATGTGGGTCTTATAAAGGAGTGCTAGCTGTTCAGAGAGGGAGAACTGTAAAACACGAACTGGAGAGAATGGAACGGCTGCACATCCCATCTATGGCTGATACTAATGCCGCTAGGCCTATATTAAAAATCAACACCAGAGTGTCTGTATATGAATTGATCAAGCCATATTGCCCCGTGTACCACCACGCAGGTCCTCTGGTCCACACGGGTCCCTACGCTAATAGTAGGTATATTCCTGTATATAGGAGCAGTATTATAGTAGTTATATTCCTGTATATAGGAGCGGTATTATAGTAGTTATGCGGGTCAGGGAAGAAAAATAGTGCTGCACCTCACACCTATGGCTGATACTAGTGCCGCTAGGCTGAATAAAAAACACATCAGAATTTTGTGTATGAATTGATCAAGCCATACTGCCCCATGTACCTTGTGCCGGTATCTGATACACATGGGTCCCTACACTAAGTCCACACCGTGCCAGTCAGTGGCCACCAACCCCGCAGGCATGCACAGCCAGGGAACGGGGGCCATGGGACGGCCCTGCGACCCCCATGTCACAGGACCAGACCCAAAAACACCACACCAGCACCGCCGGCGGAGAAGGTCGCCCCCAAACAGCACAAGTCTGGATGAGGTGTTGCACTCACCATAGCTGCAGCAGACAGAATGGGAAAAAAACAGGAGGGATTAACACCATGTGCACTCAGGTGTCTCCTGCTAATTCTGATGTGTTTTTTATTTAGCCTAGCGGCACTAGTATCAGCCATAGGTGTGAGGTGCAGCACTCTGTTTCTTCCCTGAACCGCATTTTGTTTCTCTCTTTTCTCCGTGTATTGCACTCCTCCTGGTGAGACCCACATGACCGCAATTAGCAGGAGACACCTGAGTGCACATGGTTTTAATCCCTCCTGTTTTTTCCCATTCTGTTTGCTGCAGCTATGGTGAGTGTAATACCTTATCCAGACTTGTGCTGCTTGGGGGCGACCTTCTCCGCCGGCGGTGCTGGCCGGGTTCTGGTGTGGTGTTTTTGGGTCTGGTCCTGTGGCATGGGGGTCGCAGGGCCGTCCCATGGCCCCCGTTCCCTGTCTGTGCACGCCTGCAGGGTTGGTGGCCACTGACTGGCACGGTGTGGACTTAGTGTAGGGACCCATGTGTATCAGATACCGGCACGAGGTACATGGGGCAGTATGGCTTGATCAATTCATACACAAAATTCTGATGTGTTTTTTATTTAGCCTAGCGGCACTAGTATCAGCCATAGGTGTGAGGTGCAGCACTCTGTTTCTTCCCTGAACCGCATTATAGTAGTTATATTCTTGTATATAGGAGCAGTATTATAGTAATTATATTCTTGTATATAGGGAGCCGTATTATAGTAGTTATATTCCTGTATACTGGAGCAGTATTATAGTAGTTATATTCCTGTATATAGGAGTAGTATTATAGTAGTTATATTCTTGTATATAGGAGCAGTATTATAGTAGTTATATTCCTGTATATAGGAGTAGTATTATAGTAGTTATATTCTTGTATATAGGAGCTGTATTATAGTAGTTATATTCCTGTATATAGGGGCAGTATTATAGTAGTTATATTCTTGTATATAGGAGCAGTATTATAGTAGTTATATTCCTGTATATAGGAGCAGTATTATAGTAGGTATATTTCTGTATATAGGGGGCAGTATTATAGTAGTTATATTCCTGTATATAGGAGCAGTATTATAGTAGTTATATTCATGTATATAGGAGCAGTATTATAGTAGGTATATTTCTGTATATAGGGGCAGTATTATAGCAGTTATATCCTTATACATAGGAGGCAGTCATGCCTCCATACACAGTATATAAATCTTAATCTATAATTAGTTGCTGTGACAGCCCTTTCTAGGAATTGCACTAAACAAGATCTGGCTGTGGCTTCTCCTCTCCCCTCGGGTGTACACACGGCTATCTTTATGCTCTTATACTATAATTACAGTAAGATCCTACTAGAAATAGTCCCTGGACTGAAATGGCCGGAAAGTCTATGTCCTCCTGTCAGTAATGGGAATCATGATCCCTTATCCTCAGGAGCTGCAGGGATGACCTATGTAGCCATGCACTAGTCGTCCTGTGTGACTGGTAGATGTGGTAATGCGGCTTTGGAGCTTAGAGCCTTTGGGATCAGCTACCTTAGCGACGTTCTGCCATAAGTGACAGTGAATAGCGCACGGCTTTGTACAGAAGATGCTACTGTGCACAGATGTAACTTTCTAGCTGTGAATTGTAGGTGTGAGAAGCTTTACCCCTGTGGGGCTGAGTTCACAATGGGGCCTTATGTCCTTTTATGCATATATTTTATAGTGTTAAAAAAAAATGAAAACATACAGTGGTACCTTCGTTTAAAAGTAACTTGGTTTAAGAGCGTTTTGGTTTAAGAGCTCACAGTTTTTCAAAATTGTGACTTGGTGTAAGAGCATTGCTTTGGTGTAAGAGATCCCTGTACTGGGTGGGAGGGGGAGCGGGGGAGGGGCATGATCTGCATAGCGGGGTCTACAGCACTGTACTCTGACCCAGGAAGTCTCCCTCACCTTCCACATCATAGCAGATCCACCTCAGGCTGGGGCTTACATCAGGGGACAGGACTGTGGGGGTAATCTCTCCATAGCTGTAACCCCTCTCTCCCCAGACAGAGAGCGCTGCTATACTGTGCCCACATCTGCCCTGCTCATTCCTTCATGCTTCCTGCAGTCTCTGTCTCTGTCATCCTGCACAGCTCTGTGATTCTCACTTCCTGATTCGTCCATAATGAACACACACCCCTTCCTCGATGCTGTCATGTGACCACACAGACCTCTGACAGCAGCCCTGCTTCTCTATTCTAGCCTGTTGTACTACACTACTGCATTATGGGGACCTGCAGTCCCATCCTGTATCTACAAACTGCTGCTGTGTTATCAGGGTTATACAGTTACTATACATTATACACCACATGCTGCTATACTGTACAGTAACTTATATATCACATATCCAGCTGCTGCTGTGTTATCAGGGTTATACAGTTACTATACATTATATATCACATGCTGCTAGACTGTACAGTAACTTATATATCACATATCCAGCTGCAGTGTTATCAGGGTTATACAGTTACTTTACATTATATACCACATGCTGCTATACTGTACAGTAACTTATATATCACATATCCAGCTGCTGTGTTATCAGGGTTATACAGTTACTATACATTATACACCACATGCTGATTGTTATACTGTACAGTAACTTATATATCACATATCCAGCTGCTGTGTTATCAGGGTTATACAGTTACTATACATTATATACCACATGCCGATTGCTATACTGTACAGTAACTTATATATCACATATCCAGCTGCTGTGTTATCAGGGTTATACAGTTACTATACATTATACTCCACGTGCTGCTATACTGTACAGTAACTTATATATCACATATCCAGCTGCTGTGTTATCAGGGTTATACAGTTAATATACATTATACATCACATGCTGATTGCTATACTGTACAGTAACTTATATATCACATATCCAGCTGCTGCTGTGTTATCAGGGTTATACAGTTACTATACATTATACTCCACATGCTGCTATACTGTACAGTAACTTATATATCACATATCCAGCTGCTGTGTTATCAGGGTTACACAGTTACTATACATTATACACCACATGCTGCTATACTGTACAGTAACTTATATATCACATATCCAGCTTCTGTGTTATCAGGGTTATACAGTTACTATACATTATATACCACATGCTGATTGCTAAACTGTACAGTAACTTATGTATCACATATCCAGCTGCTGTGTTATCAGGGTGTTACAGTTACTGTACATTATATACCACATGCTGATTGCTATACTGTACAGTAACTTATATATCACATACCCAGTGTTATCAGGGTTATACAGTTACTATACATTATACTCCACGTGCTGCTATACTGTACAGTAACTTATATATCAAATATCCAGCTGCTGTGTTATCAGGGTTATACAGTTACTATACATTATACACCACATGCTGCTATACTGTACAGTAACTTATATATCACATATCCAGCTGCAGTGTTATCAGGGTTATACAGTTACTATACATTATACTCCACGTGCTGCTATACTGTACAGTAACTTATATATCACATATCCAGCTGCAGTGTTATCAGGGTTATACAGTTACTATACATTATATACCACATGCCGATTGCTATACTGTACAGTAACTTATATATCACATATCCAGCTGCTGCAGTGTTATCAGGGTTATACAGTTACTATACATTATACTCCACGTGCTGCTATACTGTACAGTAACTTATATATCACATATCCAGCTGCTGTGTTATCAGGGTTATACAGTTACTATATATTATACACCACATGCTGATTGCTATACTTTACAGTAACTTATATATCACATATCCAGCTGCTGTGTTATCAGAGTTATCCAGTTACTATACATTATACTCCACGTGCTGATTGCTATACTGTACAGTAACTTATATATCACATATCCAGCTGCTGTGTTATCAGGGTTATACAGTTACTATATATTATACACCACAGGCTGATTGCTATACTGTACAGTAACTTATATATCACATATCCAGCTGCTGTGTTATCAGGGTTATACAGTTACTATACATTATATACCACATGCCGATTGCTATACTGTACAGTAACTTATATATCACATATCCAGCTGCTGTGTTATCAGGGTTATACAGTTACTATACATTATACTCCACGTGCTGCTATACTGTACAGTAACTTATATATCACATATCCAGCTGCTGTGTTATCAGGGTTATACAGTTAATATACATTATACATCACATGCTGATTGCTATACTGTACAGTAACTTATATATCACATATCCAGCTGCTGCTGTGCTATCAGGGTTATACAGTTACTATACATTATACTCCACATGCTGCTATACTGTACAGTAACTTATATATCACATATCCAGCTGCTGTGTTATCAGGGTTACACAGTTACTATACATTATACACCACATGCTGCTATACTGTACAGTAACTTATATATCACATATCCAGCTTCTGTGTTATCAGGGTTATACAGTTACTATACATTATATACCACATGCTGATTGCTAAACTGTACAGTAACTTATGTATCACATATCCAGCTGCTGTGTTATCAGGGTGTTACAGTTACTGTACATTATATACCACATGCTGATTGCTATACTGTACAGTAACTTATATATCACATACCCAGTGTTATCAGGGTTATACAGTTACTATACATTATACTCCACGTGCTGCTATACTGTACAGTAACTTATATATCAAATATCCAGCTGCTGTGTTATCAGGGTTATACAGTTACTATACATTATACACCACATGCTGCTATACTGTACAGTAACTTATATATCACATATCCAGCTGCAGTGTTATCAGGGTTATACAGTTACTATACATTATACTCCACGTGCTGCTATACTGTACAGTAACTTATATATCACATATCCAGCTGCAGTGTTATCAGGGTTATACAGTTACTATACATTATATACCACATGCCGATTGCTATACTGTACAGTAACTTATATATCACATATCCAGCTGCTGCAGTGTTATCAGGGTTATACAGTTACTATACATTATACTCCACGTGCTGCTATACTGTACAGTAACTTATATATCACATATCCAGCTGCTGTGTTATCAGGGTTATACAGTTACTATATATTATACACCACATGCTGATTGCTATACTTTACAGTAACTTATATATCACATATCCAGCTGCTGTGTTATCAGAGTTATCCAGTTACTATACATTATACTCCACGTGCTGATTGCTATACTGTACAGTAACTTATATATCACATATCCAGCTGCTGTGTTATCAGGGTTATACAGTTACTATATATTATACACCACAGGCTGATTGCTATACTGTACAGTAACTTATATATCACATATCCAGCTGCTGTGTTATCAGGGTTATACAGTTACTATACATTATACACCACAGGCTGATTGCTATACTGTACAGTAACTTATATATCACATATCCAGCTGCAGTGTTATCAGGGTTATACAGTTACTATACAATATATACCACATGCTGCTATACTGTACAGTAACTTATATATCACATATCCAGCTGCAGTGTTATCAGGGTTATACAGTTACTATACATTATACTCCACGTGCTGCTATACTGTACAGTAACTTATATATCACATATCCAGCTGCTGTGTTATCAGGGTTATACAGTTACTATACATTATATATCACATGCTGATTGCTGTACTGTACAGTAACTTATATATCACATATTTAGCTGTTTCTGAATGTTTGTTTCATCTGTTTGGTGTGGAACCAATTGTCTGCATTTCAGAGATTTCTTATGGGAAAATTTTCTTTGGTTTAAGAGTGGATTTGGATTATAAGCGCGGTCCCGGAACGAATTATGCTCGTAATCTAAGGAACCACTGTATATGTTAAAGGGATGCTGAAATCCGATGCTACTGTGTGCCATACAGCAGAATCCGTTTTCCGATGATTTACATTATGGGGGATAAAAAAAAAAAACATTTTAAGGTATATGTTTCCTGGCTCTATACAAAATAATGAGATGACTAAGTTTTTGTATAGAGAATACTGTATTATGTTAGTTGAGTCGTTCACTATTGTTTTTATGAAGCTGCTCACTAATAGCTTTTCATTATTGGAGCTGGTCACTATTATGTTTATGGAGCTGGTCACTATTATGTGTATGGAGCTGGTCACTATTATGTGTATGGAGCTGGTCACTATTAGATCTATGGAGCTGGTCACTATTATGTCTATGGAGCTGGTCACTATTATGTCTATGGAGCTGGTCACTATTATGTCTATGGATCTATGGAGCTGGTCACTATTATGTCTGGATCTATGGAGCTGGTCACTATAAAGTCTATGGAGCTGGTCACTATTATGTCTATGGAGCTGGTCACTATTATGTGTATGAAGCTGGTCACTATTAGATCTATGGAGCTGATCACTATAAAGTCTATGGAGCTGGTCACTATTATGTCTATGAAGCTGGTCACTATTATGTCTATGAAGCTGGTCACTATTAGATCTATGGAGCTGGTCACTATTATGTCTATGGAGCTGTTCACTATTATGTCTATGAAGCTGGTCACTATAAAGTCTATGGAGCTGGTCACTATAAAGTCTATGGAGCTGGTCACTATAAAGTCTATGAAGCTGGTCACTATAAAGTCTATAAAGCTTGTCACTATAAAGTCTATAAAGCTCGTCACTACAAAGTCTATGGAGCTGGTCACTATAAAGTCTATGAAGCTGGTCACTATTAGGTCTATGGAGCTGGTCACTATTAGGTCTATGGAGCTGGTCACTATAAAGTCTATGGAGCTGGTCACTATTAGGTCTATGGAGCTGGTCACTATAAAGTCTATGGAGCTGGTCACTATAAGGTCTATGGAGCTGGTCACTATTATGTCTATGGAGCTGGTCACTATTATGTCTATGGAGCTGGTCACTATTATGTCTATGGAGCTGGTCACTATTATGTCTATGGAGCTGGTCACTATAAAGTCTATGATGCTGGTCACTCTTAGGGCTGTTAAGCTATTCACTATTGGAGGTGTAAATCTGTTCTCTATTGGGGCTGTGGATTTGGTCACTATTAGGTCTGTGGAGGTTTTTCACTATTGGGGTCATGGAGGTGTTCAGTATTGGGGCTGTAGAGCATTGAAGATATTTACTCTGAAGACTCTGAAACTGTTCACCATTGGGGCTGTGAAGTTGTTCACTATTATTAAGGTTGTAGAACTGTTCACTATTAAAGCTGTGAAGTTGTTCACTATTGAGTTTGTGGATCTTTTCACTGTTGTATCTGTGAAGGTTTTCAGTATTGGAGCTTAGGAGATGTTCACTATAGGGATTGTGCACCAGATCACTAGTGGCTCAGTGGAGAAGTTCACTATTGAGGTTGTGCAAGTTTTTTTTAACAAATTCTGAGAAATGTGCAGGGCTAATCCTGGTTTACTTTCCCGGCAGACATTTTTTTTTTTAGTAACATTTTCTTTATCTGGTGAGAACATGTCATATAATATACCAGGCTTTTGTCTCCGTGTCATTATATTCTTCAGAACTCTTATTCCAGCTTTTTGCGGTGACGCCCGGTAGCCCGTGTCTTGTTTTTCTGTTTTTCTTTCTGTTCTCTTTTCACTTTTGAAGATGGTCGATTATCAGCGTCCCAGAAAAAAAAAACTATTGTTCGCCCTGTGCAATGTGTGCCAAACACGTGCAGCGAGGCGTACAGCACACATCCTGTACCAGCAGAGACAATGGAGGAGAAGTCACATGACATCATCAACACAAAGCTCCAAATACCCCGGAGTCCCCACAACGCGTTCCACACCTCCACACTCCCAGCACAGAACATGCAGATATTAATAGACGGCAAATACTGTATTTCAGCAGCTTCCACACTCGGGATCACAAGGGTCGGTCAATTCCAAAAGGACAACTTTTTTTGGGTTAAGAGAAATTAACATTGTAGCTGCCGAACAAGTAACATGGAAACATGGCCAAGCCTTAGGGTGATGAAGGATAAAGAAGGCATGGCGCGCTCAGTTCTGAATGAAAAGAGGAGGGTAAGCCGCTGCCAGACACCTCTGGGTGCAGCTTATCTCCCTGAGAACAAAGGTCAAGCATGTTGAAACCCCCCTGCCAGATACTTCTCTTCTCTCTGACATATCACATTGTGGCCCCTATACACATTAGCCTAATGTGCATGGCCACCTTAAAAGAAACAAAGGGATGGGATGCCAATACAATACTTCTCTATATGTTCTCTAGAGCGGCATTCTCCAATCTTTTTTTAAAGGACTGGGGGAGGGAGGGGGGATTATACCACTAAATGAGAGATATATAATACCCCCACCCCATGATCACCAGGCTCTGCAATTCCACACAGGCTCTGCAGACCATGACAATTGGTGACTGTAATCTATGGTGTGTACTCTCTTATCATTTGCTTTTTTGTTCAGTATTGGTCACAACTTATCTCTTCAAAATCTGCCAGAGAAACATTTTAGGTTCCTTGTTCCAGAAAATATAATATTAAGCCCATCTGTGCCTCCTGTAGTAGTTAGGTCCCCTCCATACTTCTGTATAGTAGTTAGGTCACTGTCACCCTGTGTAGTACTTATGTCCCCTCTGTTCCCCAAATAGGCCTCTCTGTGCCCCCATATAGTAGTAAGGCCTCTCTGTGCCCCCATATAGTAGTTAGGCCCCACTGTGCATCCATATAGTAGTTAGGCCTCTCTGTGCCCTCATATAGTAGTTCATCCCACTGTGCATCCATTTAGGCCTCTATGTGCCTACATATAGTAGTTAGGGCCTCTCTGTGCCCTTAAATACTAGTTAGGCCCCACTGTGCATCCATATAGTAGTAGTAGTTGGGGCCTCTCCCTACTCCCTTCTAACAGTTAGGCCTCTCTGTGCCCCCATATAGTAGTTAGGTGTCTCCGTGCCCCCATATAGTAGTTAGGCCCCACTGTGCATCCATATAGTAGTTAGGCCTTTAGACCACGGCCTGATGATTGGAGACCTGCATTAGAGGAGACTGCTCTATAAGTTACAAATATTGTTGAATTTGTTACATTTCTTTATACATAGTAATATTTTGGTAATGTAACAAAACAAGAGACCAGCCTGGAGGCTATGATGTCACTATGTATTTGTCCCAAAACAAACACACCAACCTTGTTTTATGAGTTTTATTGAACTCCATAGTAAAACTTCCCTTAGTTCCCAGACATATTAAGTTTATGGCCGCAATTCTTACAGCCATAAAATTAAGTGTCAGGCTCCTTTTATTGGCCATGTACGATCGTATATTACCAGGTAATTTGGGATGTATAGAAACCCAAAAGAAAAATCTCAATTTATTTTAAAAAAATAAATCTTTTTTTTTTTTTTTTTTTTTGAGATCGGCAGATTAAAAAAAACAAAAAAACAAAAAAACAAAAAAAAAAAAAACCGTAATCTCCATTCTGTGATATTCCGGCTTCAAAGGGAATTTGAATTTTTCAACTGAACTTTATCAACTCTATAAACTGAAATAGTGATTCCCGAGTTCTATCCCGCTCACGGTGTATTAGCTTCCTGCTGCTTTAAGTATCCAGGCCAAGTGGCTGGAGCAGATTAGCTTTTCCCGCAGTTACATGTTCCAGTAAGTCTTCTGGTTATCATCTGTAAATGCAGAAGACGAGGTGAACTCCCAGCCCTTTATCTGCTGCCACTCAGGGCCCTGTCCGCTATAACGTCTATAATAGATCACATGGTTTTGGGTTTTGTACATTTGTTTTCATTTAAAAACATAAGGATAGAAGAAAGAGATAAAGTTGAAGGAGCAGACATGTTGTATCATGTGGGCTGCAGATAGGAGAACGTCCTTTGCAACGTCCTATCAATATGCACTGATCAGCCATAACATTAAAACCGCCCGTTGACGTGAATCCCATGGCAATGGCGTCTATCAGGGTGGATGTATTAGTAGCAGGTGCTATAGTTATAGTGGGTGCCCAGTAATTCTATGTAACTAGGGGTCCAGTACAGGTTTTGCAGAAGAAGCAGTGCTGGACCCCCCTCACTTATAGAGACGGACGGTCTTATCACATACTATATACATTTACAGGTGAAAGCACAGTAATGTCCGGATTTTTATTCCTCGCAGGTTCTACCCTACAGCTGCTCTCAGATATGAAGCTATCTCCAGCCTAGCGTGAAGATCTGAGAGAGCAGAGGCTGGAATGCACTTAGCGCAATTTAAATTGTTTTCCATACCGACCGGAAAATCAGGTAAAATAACATTGTACATATGTAGAAAAGCCGCCTACTGCAGCACACGCGGGGTTACAGAACATACAGATCTAGGAGACCTGACACCTACGTGAATTATTCATATGCCTGACAGTGTGGGTGGGAAAGACTGAGACAGGTCTGAGAGAACCGCGGGCAAAGTTGAGACACGGGGGACTAAGTAAGGATGGAGTTTCACACGCTTCTATACACGGTTATTAAAATGTCTCAAACCAGGCCCGGACTGGCAATCTGGCAACCCGGGCAGATGCCCTGAGGGCCGTTCAGATTGATGATCAGTGGGCTGCCGACGGGTACAGGGCCTATGAGGGTGGAGCATGACTCAAAGAACTGTGTCCTACACTATGATGCATACAGTTTTTTAGCATATGGGGCATACAGATTTTTAGGATACAGTATGGTGCCCAAATAACAGCACCACACACTAGCAGAGGATAGGCAGCACAGCTCTCTGATGCTACCTGTTTGAAACATCTTTCACTCAGTGTTTGACTCCAATAAGAAGACTTAAAACATGACTGGGGATTTAAGCCAAGCCAGAAATCCAGAAGAAGAGATTACCTGTATTTAGACAGCTGTTTTGTGGTTGTTGCCCTTCATCAGGATAGAGCAGGTGCTGAGTGGCTGCAGAGAGACCTATCGTCTTGGAACCAAAGATGTATTGTTTCTCCTTAAAGAGAGCATCAAAAAGGCGTTTGGAGACTTAAAGGCCATTCATGCTCCAATGAGAATTCTGGGAAGAGGAATATGGAAATCAGCCTTCTGATTCTACCTTTCCCTTCAAGCAAGTGACTCTGGTTATAAGCCTTAGAACATGGGTCTCCAAACTGCATTTTTCAGCAATAAACCCAATTACAAAGTTTCTTAAAATCGCCTATACTATTGATTTCTGCAAAAAAAAAATTAAACGACTGTGACACTTTAAGTCCCCTGTCATGTTCTAAGGCTTCTCATGGGAAAGTAACTACCATATCATTCTTCTAAGTGGGGCATGAATGGCTTACATATTGTCCAAAAACATTTTCACAAAAATGCAGTGCTGCCACCACCATATGGTACCTAAACAGCAGAGCTACATGCCGCCATACAGAAGTCAAATAATACTAACATATAGTGACGTAATATCAGCTCCATTCACAGAGTTCTCCTGATGCTTCTTGCTGAGCACTCGTGTGTATGGGAAAGATCCATATAGATAGGTGATTTATCTAACGTGTATGGCCAGTCCTGGAGGTGATGAATGCAGCAACCTCTAACCTCCCCCATCAGTAGGGGGCAGCCTTGAGTACATACAGCTGACCCACAGCCTCTGGCTTCTGGTACAGCTGACCGGCTATTCTACTTATATGCATAATAAAAGACCTAAAGCCTGCAGATATATTGGGAAACAGAAGTGAGCAGACCAGTCCGGGACCCTCGGGTGGGGATTAGTGGCATCATGGAGATGACAGGGGTATCTGCCCCACTGACAGCTGCACATGAGCACTGGAGGAAACTTAAAGGGGTTTTCTGGGACTTTAATGGCCTTTTTAGACTAGGCCATTAATATGTAAGGGGGTCTAAGATCCCCACCCAGGTGGTAGACAAGGAAGAGACCACTGACCTGGCCCAAGCTGTGAGATCCCTTCAATCAGCTGATCAGTGGGGATATTAGCAGCTGGACCCCCACTGATCAGACTCATTGATTGATTGATTATCCTGAGGGTGAAGACCATAAATATTTAAGTTCAGGGATAATCTAATGTTATATCAATACACAACACAATACATCTGCTTATTTCTTTCAAATATTTGCTACAATTATATCACTGAGAGCAGGACTATCTATATTCAATGTATCAGTCCAGGCTGTAGAGCTCACAGAGCATTGTCTACACTGGATACAGCTGAGAGCAGGACTAGCTATGTACAATGTATCAGTCCAGGCTGTAAAGCTCACAGAGCATTGTCTACACTGGATACAGCTGAGAGACGGACCAGCTATGTACAAGGTATCATTTTGGAGCTCACAGAGCATTGTCTACACTGGATACAGCTGAGAGCAGGACTAGCTATGTACAATGTATCAGTCTGGAATCCAGGCTGTAGAGCTTACAGAGCATTGTCTACACTGGATACAGCTGAGAGAAGGACTAGCTATGTACAATGTATCAGCCTGGAGCTCACAGAGCATTGTCTACACTGGATACAGCTGAGAGAAGGACTAGCTATGTACAATGTATCAGTCTGGAGCTCACAGAGCATTGTCTACACTGGATACAGCTGAGAGCAGGACTAGCTATGTACAATGTATCAGTCTGGAGTCCAGGCTGTAGAGCTCACAGAGCATTGTCTACACTGGATACAGCTGAGAGCAGGACTAGCTATGTACAATGTATCAGTCTAGAGTCCAGGCTGTAGAGCTCACAGAGCATTGTCTACACTGGATACAGCTGAGAGCAGGACTAGCTAAATACAATGTATCAGTCTGGAGTCCAGGCTGTAGAGCTCACAGAGCATTGTCTACACTGACAGGTGGTGAAGAATTGAAACCTATAGTGAATTGTAACATTGCAGAACTTTTTATTTATACTGCAATGGGAAACCCAGGGTTGTGACTGAGTTTGCAGCTCTTGCCCTGTGTATGCTGTAGTCACTGGCTTCTCCATGCCCCCCGGCACTCACCCTACCGCCCCCCCACCCCCCCCTCCCCCAGCTATCTGATTGACATGCAATGTGTAGAGATTCCTCTCCTGACCTGACAGGTCTCCATAACTTGCAATTTTCTGGTTACTAAATTGCAAAGTGCGGTGCATCCATCTCATTATGTGCGAGTCTTTTCCATTTCAATCGGCCTTTGTGACTATTGTTCTGGGGCTGAGTGAGATTGGTCTCTGGACAATCCGAGTCGGCTCGTTCCCTCTGAAGTGTCCTCCTGCTAATGAATGGCTACATGGAGCTTTTCAGCTAGAAGTAGGTAAAGCACTGAATTTGACCTTACAAAACTCCACTCAAACAGGAAAGATTTCCCGGACAATCTAGTGCGCAATGCGAGTCTCCTAGCACCTATTGTCTGTGCACTGTGGGCCTGGCCGGGGGCCAGGTCTCTATGGGGGCGCTCAGGTTTACACAAGTGCAAACGCAGCTGGGAATGATGTTAGGAGCTCGGAGCTGTTCTGCTTCCTAGTATGGTCAGGAAGGGAGAGCGCCGCGCATTCTGGCCCTCGCTCATGTCTCGCTTCACGTAGCGGACACGTCGCTGACTATTGTTTGTATATATTATAGGAACTGGCAACAGGATCTCCTGGAAGACGTAGGTGAAGCAAAATATACGCAGCGGGGTGATGTCCAGATGGCCGATCATACACGAGATATGGGGGCCAAGCCATGCCTCGCGTGTCAGGATGTCACCCAAAGAAAGAAGGTTACCCTACACGTTAGCAAGTCAGGGGCAGAGGCGGGATTAGTATAAGGGAGGGGGTATGCAGTGAATACGGATACATATCCCTCCACTTTAGAGTCACTTTGTCAGCTTTCTGTATTTTCTGTATCTCGGGATTTTTTATAGGGTCGTTTAGGGGTCAGTGATAGCTTATACGGTAATATCCCTAGTGGTAGAGGGGTCAGTGATAGTATATATGGTAACATCCCTAGTGGTAGAGGGGTCAGTGATAGTATATACCAGGGGTACTCAACAACTTTTAGTTAGGGTCCACTTACGGGGGTCTATTGTCAGGTGAAGGTCCGAGTTGAACATCAGTAGTAACCGTGTTTTGTTACTTTTCACAAACGTTGTTGAACTATTTACATACAGAATTGCTGCTTATTAGTGGGAAAACTGGCATTTTTTTCTCTCTAACCAGCCCTTTCAAATTAGGTACAAAGTGGATAACTGCCCCAGTAGTATATAGCCCCCCCCCCCCGTGCGCTCTCACCCAGTAGTATATAGCCCCCCTGTGTGCTCCCCCAGTAGTATATAGCCCCCCTGTGTGCTCCCCCAGTAGTATATAGCACCTCTGTGCGCTCCCCCATAGTGTATAGGCCCCCTGTGCTCTCCCCCAGTAGTACATACTCACCTGGGTCTGGGCATCTCCTCTTCTCTTCCCTCTTATGGCCGCACTGCAGTGGTCACAAGAGGATGCTCTCCCCTTATCCTGGCGCCAGCGCAGTGACATCACTCGAGCACTGGCACCAGAGGCAGAGTGCGGCCTCTTGTGACTGCTGCGGCCAGTGAGGGGTGACTGACAGGGAGGGAGCCAATGTCTCCCTCTCTGTCAGTGCTGCTGCACGGTAACTATGAGCGCTCATTACGGGCACTCATAGTTACTGTGCAGATCGCAGCTTAGTATACAGGTATACTGAGCTGCGGCAGGGGTCCGGACAGCTGGCCTCCGCAGTCCGCGGTTGGACCGTGGTCCACCAGTTAAGGACCCCTAGTATATACAGTAATATCCCTAGGTGGTCTAGGGGTCAGTGATAGTAAATATGATAATATCCCTAGTGGTCTAGGAGTTAGTGATAGTATATACAGTAATATCCCTAGTGGTCTATGAGTTAGTGATAGTATATATATATATATATATATATATATATATATATATATAGTAATATCCCTGGTGGTCTAGAGGATAATGATAGTATAAATAGTAATATCCTTGATGGTCTAGTAGTAAGTGATAGTATATATGGTAATATCCCTAGTGATCTAGGGGTTAGTGATAGTATACATGAAAATGTCTCAAGTGGTCTAGGACAGTGATTTTCAACCTTTTTTGAGCCGCGGCACACTTTTTATACTTAAAAAATCCCGGGGCACACCACCAACCAAAATGTCACAAAATGACACTAAAACAGTACATATTATACATATAGTTAATAATATCGATTCTAAATGTATTTTTACTCACTCAGTGTGAAACCTGGGCCTGTTTTCTTCTCCCCCCTGTGCTCCTCTCCTGTGCTTCTCTCCTCCATGCTTCTCTCCCCCCTGCTTCTCTCCTGTGCTTCTCTCCCCCCTACTTCTCTCCTGTGCTTCTCTCCCCCCTACTTCTCTCCTGTGCTTCTCTCCACCATACTTCTCTCCCCCCTGCTTCTCTCCCCCCTACTTCTCTCCTGTGCTTCTCTCCACCATACTTCTCCCCCCTGCTTCTCCCCCATGCTTCTCTCCTGTGCTTCTCTCCCCCCTGCTTCTCTCCTGTGCTTCTCTCCCCCGTGCTTCTCTCCTGTGCTTCTCTCCACCATACTTCTCTCCCCCTGCTTCTCTCCACCAAACTTCTCTCGCCCCTGCTTCTCTCCGCTGTTTCTCTCCCCTATCCCCATGTTTCTCTCCCCCCTGCTTCTCTCCCCTGTTTCTCCCCCATCCCCAGGTTTCTCTCCCCCATTGTTTTCTCCTGTTTCACAGGGGCACCATAGTTTGGGGAACTTTCCCCCCCGGCACACTGGTTGAAAGTCACTGGTCTAGGAGGATAGTGATAGTATGCATAGTAATATCCTTGGTGGCCTAGTAGTAAGGGATAGTGTACATGGTAATATACCTAGTAGTCTATGGTAGCTTATGGCTTAGTATTATGTTTTATTATGCTTAGTGATCTACAGTGATTTAAGGGATAGCAGTAGTGTTCATGATAGTAGCCAAAGTTGGTCTAGAGGTTAGTTTAATATCCCTGATAATACGCCTGGTGGTCTAGGGTGAGTGTATTGAAGAACACTGAGGGCTTTTGGGGTCTCAGCTGCTCTATGATGTTGGGGCCAGGTCCGGGTACTGCTGGCGGTATGATTACAGGGGTGTGTGAGGGGTGCGGGAAGTACACAGGAGAGGTGGTCATTTTTGTTTTGTTGTTTTTGTTGTCCTATGTCATGGATGGGGAGGTTCTCAGATGGCCCCCAGAGACCTATAGACGGATCTGTTTACCACCTGAAGTCCCACCGTGTCCCCCCATTCCTCCTACATGATGTGCAGTTCCCGCACAGTAATAAGGTACAATGTTATTCTACAGAGACCACAGGGAGATGGCTATAAAGCTCCGGAGCCTTTTCTTATACGATCGAGAACATTGACTTATATACACAGCAATCTGTTCCCGACAAGAGACGGAGACTAAAAATATCCTCCTGGGAGAAATCCCACAGATTATCGGATATTTACCAGCGTCGCATAGACACAGGGAACACCAGCATTATATAAAATGTAATATACACATTAGACTGGACCTCCCCAACAGAGACGACTGGCCCCTTTAGGGTCCCCATGTAATGTGTATGGTGGCCTCCCAACTCTCTCCCAGTAGAGGACATCAGGGGGGAGAAAAACCAGACTACTTGGATTTCAATTGCCAAATCCTTTTGTTCTCTAACAGATAAGCCTCTATCAGAAGATTCTGGAGGAGCCGTAGGAGACAATATGTTCTCCCCTTTTAGAACAATTGTGCTTGGCCCATCCGAGGGATTATGTGCCCAAATGGGGGGAAAAATGAGGTCCTGCTCTATAACCATAAGTAGAGGCCGGGGACCTGTTCTACAACCATAAGTAGAGGCCTGGGATTTTCTCTACAACCACAAGTAGAGGCCCAGTACCTGCTCTAATGCCATAAGTAGAGGCCCGGGATCTGCTCTATTACCATAAGTAGAGGTTGGGACCTGCTCTACAACCATAAGTAGAGGCTGGGACCTGCTCTCGAAACCATAAGTAGAGGCCCAGGATCTGCTCTACAACCATAAGTAGAGGCCCAGTACCTGCTCTAATACCATAAGTAGAGGCCCGGGATCTGCTCTATTACCATAAGCAGAGGTCCGGGACCTGCTCTACAACCATAAGTAGAGGCCCGGGATCTGCTCTATTACCATAAGCAGAGGCCCAAGATCTGCTCTATAACCATAAGTAGAGGCCCAAGATCTGCTATATAACCATAAATAGAGACCCGGGATCTTCTCTATAACCATAAATAGAGGCTGGGACCTACTCTACAACCATAAGCAGAGGCCCAGACCTGCTCTACAACCATAAGTAGAGGCCTGGGATCTGCTCTAGAACCATAAGTAGAGGCCCGGGACCTGCTCTATTACCATAAGTAGAAGCCCGGAACCTGCTCTTTAACCATAAGTAGAGGCCGGGATCTGCTCTATAACCATAAGTAGAGCCCCGGGACCTGCTCTATAACCATAAGTAGAGGCCCGGGACCTGCTCTATAACCATAAGTAGAGGCCCAGTACCTGCTCTATTACCATAAGTAGAAGCCCGGAACCTGCTCTTTAACCATAAGTAGAGGCCGGGATCTGCTCTATAACCATAAGTAGAGCCCCGGGACCTGCTCTATAACCATAAGTAGAGGCCCGGGACCTGCTCTATAACCATAAGTAGAGACCCAGTACCTGCTCTATTACCATAAGTAGAAGCCCGGAACCTGCTCTTTAACCATAAGTAGAGGCCGGGATCTGCTCTATAACCATAAGTAGAGCCCCGGGACCTGCTCTATAACCATAAGTAGAGGCCCGGGACCTGCTCTATAACCATAAGTAGAGGCCCAGTACCTGCTCTATTACCATAAGTAGAAGCCCGGAACCTGCTCTTTAACCATAAGTAGAGGCCGGGATCTGCTCTATGACCATAAGTAGAGGCCCTGGACCTGCTCTATAACCATAAGTAGAGGCCCGGGACCTGCTCTATAACCATAAGTAGAGGCCCGGGACCTGCTCTCTAACTATAATTAGAGGTCGGACCTGCTCTATAACCATAATTAGAGGTCGGACCTGCTCTATAACCATAAATAGAGGGCGGCACAAGAACAATCTATAAATCTCTGGTTATGGCCCTGGGTGATCAGATGATTGATGATCCCAATCTCCACCAGGGCGGCTGGAGGCAGCTTTGACTTTGGCCCCGGGATAGTTTCCTCCTGCCGGTCTGAGGTCTCACAGTCACCTGGGTGCAGACTACGAGGCCTGGTGACCTCATCACATGAGGAACGTCCCCCCCGGGCGCTGAGAAAGTCCACGGACAAGTAATACTCTGCTGATCCTCCACCTGCAGACTCCGAGATGTCACATGCTCCATCACTGATACTCTCACCTGTTGCTTCACTGCTTGTTCTTCTGCTTCTCAGCTGCTGTTTACGGATCTTATCAGAAAAATATATAAGCTTCTATAAGATTCTAATCTACTTTTTGTTTCACTATAAAAGTTTTCTGTATTTTTGGTCAACCGAAAATTTACCTCTAGAGGAGGGAAAGCTGTTCAATCCCTTATACTGCTTAGAGTTTGGGATTTATTTAAAGGGGTACTCCAACCAAAATCTTTTTCTTTCAAATCAACTGGTTTTTGAAAGTTATATAGGTTTGTAATTTACTTCTATTTAAAAATCTCCAGTCTTCCAGTATTTATCAGCTGCTGTATGTCCTGCAGGAAGTGATGTATTCTTTCCAATCTGACACAGTGCTCTCTGCTCCCACCTCTGTCCATGTCAGGAACTGTCCAGAGCAGCAGCAAATCCCCATAGAAAACGTCTCCTGCTCTGGGCAGTTCCTGACATGGACAGAGGTGGCAGCAGAGAGCACTGTGTCAGACTGGAGAGAATAGACCACTTCCTGCAGGACATACAGCTGCTGATAAATACTGGAAGACTGGAGTACCCCTTTAAGTGTGTCTAGTGCAAGGGAAACACGTCAGAAGAGTCTTCACATTTGATACAGTGTAACAGCTATCGGCCCAATGTACTTGTCATTTAATTGTCAGGATTAAACCTGGGATTTCTGTCAGCTCAAGTGTCAGGGAGGCGGGGTTAAACTGCACCATGAATGACTCCTCCCCCTCTTCCCTTTTGACTCCCAGCATTGAGCCCTGAATAGAGATGAGCGAACCAGGTTCGGGTTCGAGTCGATCTGAACCTGAACGTTCAGTATTTGATTAGCTGGGGCTGCAGAACTTGGATAAAGCTCTAAGGTTGTCTGGAAAACATGGATACAGCCAATGACTATATCCATGATTTCCACATAGCCTTAGGGCTTTATCCAAGTTCAGCAGCCACCGCTAATCAAATGCCGAAAGTTCAGGTTCGGATCGACTCCAGCATGCTCCAGGTTCGCTCATCTCTAGCCCTGAACATAAACTATGCAGGGGAGGGTGGAGGGAGGAGACATGCATGCTGCAGCTTAGCAACGCCTTTATGATTCTTTGGACTGAAAGTGAATAGAATTACGAATTTATTTATAAGGACTTTTGTTATTTTATATTCTGTATTTTCAGGACCTTTAATGATGTCACAGTCATGTGATTAGTCATATGTCTGGGAGAAGGTAGATACTGTAAGTAGGAACAATGAGGGAGATTTATCAAACAACCAATCAGCCCCCGGCAACCAATCAGATTCCACCTTTCATTCCTCACAGACTCTTTGGAAAATGAAAGGTGGAATCTGATTGGTTGCACGTTACACCATGTTTGATAAATCTCCCCCAGTATGTATTAAATTTGTGTGTGTGTGTGTGTGTGTGTGTGTGTGTGTATCTGTCTGTAGCAGAGCTGTTTGTGTATGGTGATGTAGCAGAGGTGTGTGTCTGAATACTGGTGTAGTAGCACTGTGTGTGTCTCTGGGTATGTTTATGTAGCAGAGCTGTGTGTGTGTGTTCCTCTATGTGGCAGACCTGTTTGTGTATGGTGATGTAGCAGAGGTGTGCATGTTTCTGTAAACAGATGTAGTAGCACTGTGTGTGTCTCTGGGTATGTTCATAGCTGTTGATAGCTGTTCAGAGCTGTATGTATGTTGATGTAGCAGAACTGAGTGTATATGATACAGCAGAACTAAGTGTGTGTTTTGTGCATGCAGTAACTGTTATTGTGGCCCTGTTATTTCAATAAACTAGGGGTGCATCTTTTAGTCAGGTGCATCTTATAGGCCGCGGCGGTCCCAGCCTGTGATTGGCTGAGTGGCCTACCAGCTGACAGGCCGCTGTGAAGCTAGAGCGCGCACGGGACCCCGGGAGAAGCGGACGGCAGGAGCAGCCCTGGAACGTGGATGGGTAATGTATGCCAGTTTAGCAAGGGCTGCAAGGACATTGGTAACGATGTCCTTGCAGCTCTTGTCAAACGATTATCGGGCCGTGTAATAGGCCCAGTAAACGAGCAACGATCTAGCAGATCGCTGCTCGTTTACAGGTATTATCGGGCCCTGCTCGGCCCGTGTAATACCACCCTTAGGCCCCATTCCCACTGAGCAAAACTAGCGGAAAGCCGTTAGCCTCCTGCTCATAATGGGAGTCTATGGGAGGTGCGCGCTCCTGCTCTCCCCGCGCTGAAGAATGAACATGTTCATTCTTCAGCGGGGATAGAGCATGAGCGCATGCCTCCCATAGACTCCCATTAGTCCGCTAGTTTAGCTCAGTGGGAACGGGGCCTTATAGTCAGGTGTGTCTTATAGTCAGGTGCCTCTTATAGTCGGGTGCGTCTTATAGTAAGGTGCGTGACGTCTTATAGTCGGGTGCGTCTTATAGTCAGGTGCGTCTAATAGTCGGGTGCGTCTTATAGTCGGGTGCGTCTTATAGTCAGGTGTGTCTTATAGTCAGGTGCCTGTTATAGTCGGGTGCATCTTATAGTCGGGTGCGTCTTATAGTCGGGTGCGTCTAATAGTCGGTTGCATCTTATAGTCGGGTGCGTCTAATAGTCGGGTGCCTCTTATAGTCGGGTGCATCTTATAGTCGGGTGCGTCTTATAGTCGGGTGCGTCTTATAGTCCCGGTGCATTTTATAGTCGGGTGCGTCTTATAGTCGGGTGCGTCTTATAGTCAGGTGCCTCTTATAGTCAGGTGTGTCTTATAGTCAGGTGCCTGTTATAGTCGGGTGCATCTTATAGTCGGGTGCGTCTTATAGTCGGGTGCGTCTAATAGTCGGGTGCGTCTTATAGTCAGGTGCGTCTTATAGTCGGGTGCGTCTTATAGTCAGGTGTATCTTATAGTCGGGTGTCTGTTATAGTCAGGTGCTTCTTATAGTCGGGTGCGTCTTATAGTCGGGTGTGTCTTATAGTCCCGGTGCATCTTATAGTCGGGTGCATCTTATAGTCGGGTGCGTCTTATAGTAAGGTGCATCTTATAGTCGGGTGCGTCTTATAGTAAGGTGCATCTTATAGTCGGGTGCGTCTTATAGTAAGGTGCATCTTATAGTCGGGTGCGTCTTATAGTAAGGTGCATCTTATAGTCGGGTGCGTCTTATAGTCGGGTGCGTCTTATAGTCCCGGTGCATCTTATAGTCGGGTGCGTCTTATAGTCGGGTGCGTCTTATAGTCAGATACGTCTTATAGTCAGATGCGTCTTATAGTCGGGTGCGTCTTATAGTCAGGTGTATCTTATAGTCGGGTGCCTGTTATAGTCAGGTGCGTCTTATAGTCCTGGTGCATCTTACAGTCGGGTGTGTCTTATAGCCAGATGCATCTTATAGTCGGATGCGTCTTATAGTCAGGTGCATCTTATAGTCGGGTGCGTCTTATAGTCAGGTGTATCTTATAGTCGGGTGCGTCTTATAGTCAGGTGTATCTTATAGTCGGGTGCGTCTTATAGTCAGGTGTATCTTATAGTCGGGTGCGTCTTATAGTCGGGTGCGTCTTATAGTCAGGTGCGTCTTATAAAGCAGAATATACGGTATACGGAGCAGAACTCCCTCCCCCTTCTCCATGGACCCCATATAGTGGGGGGGCACACCTTTGTCTGGCGGGCACTGCCTCATTGTTACACTGAACAAATATTGAATCATTTGTATATAACAAACAGACACAGATCCAGCTCTCTTGGCGACAAGTGAATGGTGAGTGTAACGTGATCAGTGACCGTAACCAGAGCCCTCCCTACTATCAGGGTTCAGTCCATCAGATAGAAGGCGCGGAGTCTTTGTGTAGTGTTGGGTTGGCCCTGTGTATCCGCAGCCCGCACCTCCTATTAGTACAGCGGCCACACTCACCATTCATAGAGAGTAAACTCTTTGTTCCAGGACACTGGGCCGTGTTGTCTCAGCCGGGCGCGGCTTTGTACTTTGTCTAAATGTGATATAAATGTCGTTTCCTCTCATCCAGGAACAGAGAAGTGGGAAGAGTAGAGAGGGAATTATTCCTGGACTATATAACATTATAACAACTTCTACCCATTATTACTTACCACTGTTACATAACCGGGCCGATGTGCCATATACTAAACAATACCGCCATAGAGTGGCTGAACAATACCGCCACACAAAAACTAAATAATACTGCCATAAAGTGGCTAAACAATATCACCATGGAGTGGCTAAACAATACCACCATGGAGTGGCTAAACAAAACTTCCACACAAAAACTAAATAATACTGCCATAGAGTGGCTGAACAATACCGCCACACAAAACTAAACAATACCATCATAGAGTGGCTGAACAATATTACCACACAAAAACTAAATAATACTGCCATAGAGTGGCTGAACAATACCGCCACACAAAAACTAAATAATACTGCCATAAAGTGGCTAAACAATATCACCATGGAGTGGCTAAACAATACCACCATGGAGTGGCTAAACAAAACTGCCACACAAAAACTAAATAATACTGCCATAGAGTGGCTGAACAATACCGCCACACAAAACTAAACAATACCATCATAGAGTGGCTGAACAATATTACCACACAAAAACTAAATAATACTCCCATAGAGTGGCTGAACAATACCGCCACACAAAACTAAATAATGCCATCATAGAGTGGCTGAACAATACTGCCACACAAAAAATAAATAATACCTCCATAGAGTGGCTAAACAATACTGCCACACAAAAACAGAATAATACCGCCATTGAGTGGCTAAACAAAACCGTAACACAAAAACTAAATAATACCGCCATAGAGTGGCTAAACAATACCACCACACAAAAAACAAATAATACTACCATAGAATGGCTTAACAATACCACCACCCAATAACTAAATAATACTGCCACACAAAAGCTAAAAAATAACGCCATAGAATGACTAAACAATACTGCCACACAAAAACAAAACAATACTGCCATAGAGTGGCTAAACAATATCACCACACAAAAACTAAATATTACCTTAGCCGCTCGGCCCCTGCACAAAGATGACTGTGGCGCAGTCCTTTTTTTGGCCGTATTGTTCAACCACTCTAGGACTGTATTATTCTGTCTCTGTGTAGCAGTATTAATTAGTCACTGGTGGTATTATTCAGTCTTTTTTGGTACTGTTTAGTCACTGTATAGCGGTATTATTCCGTTTTTGTGTAGCGGTATTGTTTAGTATGTATTGCCGTATGTTTTTGTGGTATGGTATTTTTTAGTTACTGCATGTTAAGATGGATAGTCACTATATGGCGGTATTATTCAGTTTTTGTGTGGCAGTGTTAATCAGTCTTTTATAGTATTGCTTGGTCACTGTATGGCGGTATTCACTTTTTGTGTGTGGTATTGTTTAGTCACTGTACTGCAGTATCAATTAGCTGTTGTGTAATGGTGTTTTGTTAGTCACTGTATAGCGGAACTATTCAGTTGTTGTGTGGCGGTATCGTTAAGCCACTGTATGGCAGTATTATTATTCACTCTTGTGTAATCGTATTGTTTAGCCACAATAGGACTGTATTATGTGTGACGTTTTGTATAGCCACTATTTTTAACCACTGTATAGTGGTATTATATGTGGCGTCATTGTTTAGTCACTTTAGGACTATTGTCTTTGTATAGCGGTATTAATTAGTCAATGGTGGCGTAAGTCAGTCTTTCATGGTATTGTTTAGTCCTTGTTTGGTGGTATTATTTAGTCTCTGTGTGGTGGTTATTGTTCAACCACTGTAGGACTGTATTGTCTTTGTGTGGCGGTATTGTTTAGCCACTATATGGTAGCATTATTCAGTCACCATGTGGCAGTGTTGTTTGCTCACTAATGCTGTACTGTGTGGTGATATTTTTAGTCACCATATGAAGGTATTGTTCAGTCACTGTGTGCCAGTATGAAGGCCGTATTACACGGCACAAAACCGATGAAGTGATGGCTGACCTGTCCCTGCTCGCTGCCGGTGGTATTATATGCATATACAATGACGGGTGTGTGTGGGGGAGTGTCGCTGGGATCTGCAGGCATGTCAGTGGCGGTCTCCTATTACATGGAGCAATAATCAGCAGACTGTCACTCACTTGGCCGAAAGGTAATCAGCCAAGTACGTCCGATAATCGTTTGGTGTAATAGGGCCTTAAGTCGGTGTGGTTGTATTATTCACTTACTGTATGGTGGTATTTTCAGTCTTTATAGGAAGATATAATTCAGACACTGGTATCAGTTAGTCAGTGTATGGTAGTATTATTCACTTACTGTGTGGTCTTTATAGAGGAGTATCGTTCAGTTACTGTTTGGCAGTATCAGTCAGTGTATGGTAGTATTGTTCAGTTACTGTGGGTGGTATCAGTCAGTATATGGTAATATTATTCGGCTACTGTGGGTGGTATCAGTCAGTATATGGTAGATATTCAGTCACTGTGTAGCGGTATCAGTTAGTCAGTGTATGGTAGTATTATTCAGGTGGCGGTATCAGTCAGTGTATGGTAGTATTATTCAGTTACAGTCTGACGGTATTAATCAGTATATGGTAGTATTATTCAGTCACTGTGTGGCGGTATC
Organism: Dendropsophus ebraccatus; assembly: GCF_027789765.1. Lineage (NCBI taxonomy): Eukaryota > Metazoa > Chordata > Amphibia > Anura > Hylidae > Dendropsophus > Dendropsophus ebraccatus. The sequence continues at coordinate 208,535,335 of NC_091455.1, forward strand.
AGTCAATATATGGTAGAATTATTCACTCACTGTGCGGCAGTATCAGTCAGTATATGGTAGCATTATTCAGTCACTGTGTGGCGGTATCAGACAGTATACGGCACTATTACTCGGTCACTGTGTGGCTGTATCAGTCAGTATATGGTAATATTATTCACTTACTGTGTGGCGGTATCAGTCGGTATATGGTAGTATTGTTCAGTCACTGTGTGGCGGTATCAGACAGTGTATGGTAGTATTGTTCAGTTACGGTGGGCTGCATCAGACAGTATATGGTAGTATTATTCAGTCACTGTGTGGCGATATCAGTCAGTCAAAGTATGGTAATATTATTCACTCACTGTGCGGCGGTATCAGTCAGTATATGGTAATATTATTAAGTCACTGTGTGGCGGTATCAGTCAGTATATGGTAGTATTAGTCACTAACAGTGTGGAGGTATGAGTCGGAATATGGTGGTATTACTTAGTCACTGTGTTGCGGTATCAGTCAGTATATGGTAGTATTAGTCACTCACAGTGTGGAGGTATGAGTCAGTATATGGTAGTACTACTCGGTCACTGTGTGGCGGTATCAGTCAGTATATGGTAGTATTACTCGGTCACTGTGTGGCGGTATCAGTCAGTATATGGTAATATTATTAAGTCACTATGTGGCGGTATCAGTCAGTATATGGTAGTATTAGTCACTAACAGTGTGGAGGTATGAGTCGGTATATGGTGGTATTATTTAGTCACTGTGTGGCGGTATCAGTCAGTATATGGTAGTATTACTCGGTCACTGTGTGGCTGTATCAGTTAGTATATGGTAATATTATTCACTCACTGTGTGGCGGTATCAGTCGGTATATGGTAGTATTATTCAGTCACTGTGTAGCAGTATAGTATGGCAGCATACTGGTTTGAGGTGGCACTATTCTGGATATCTGCCCTGTTCACCAGCATTAAGACTGTTCCTTTATCACAGCAGAACCCTGGCCGGATCATAAAACAAGTATAGAAATACATTTACATGGCAGAACCCAATGACTGAGCGAAATGTAATTCCCCAGAGCTTCATAAATCCGTATGGAATCATGTGAGACAGTGTGAGTGGCTACCGGGGGGGACGGAGGGAATCCATAGGGCACAACTGGATCAGCCGCCTACTTCATCCACGGACAATCAAGTCAATGACGACAGCTGGTGACAGGGACGGCCGCCAACATCACCACTCAGGATCAGCTCCTGTTTCATTGACAAAAACTCTTACTGTTAGGGAGGAGACATAAAACCGCCATACTGTGATGTGATGATCATTGTCCATTGAGCTCCTGACCGGCTCTGCCAAGTGAGATAAGCTGCGGGCACAGGACGTTCTGTGATCATGGCGTTATCTGCCAGCGCAGGATAGGATATCAGCGTGAGACTGTGAAACAGCTCAGCCTTCACTTAAAGGGGCATTTAAAGGATATGTTCATCTTTAAAAGCTCTTTTATTGCATCTTTGTTGATTGCGTATACAGCTCAGCTGCTCCGCTAACATTGCTTACTGTGCTGGATAGTCATCTCCATAGTCTTCGAATAGGAGGGGTTGTAAGGATTAGAAAAACATGGCTAGTATCTTCTAGCAACAGCGCCACACCTGTGCATTGGTTAATTGTAGTATTGCAGCCAAGCTGCAATACCACACATAACCTGTGGCAGGGTGTGGCGCTGTTTCTTGGAGGAGTCAGCCATGTTCTTCTAATCCTGGATTATACTTAAAGGGGTTATCCAGGATTAGAAAACACAGCTACTTTCTTGCCAAAACAGCGCCACCCCTCTGCTCAAGTTGTGTGTGGTATTACAATTCAACTCCATTCACTTCAATAGGACTTGCAAAACCCCACAACCAAACTCAGGAAATGAGTGGCGCAATGTTTTTCTAATTTTGTATAACCCCTTTAAGGGGGTTATCACTTTCATGCTGCTTGAACCATGGGTCCCTAGAAGCTTCTCTCCACCCCACCAGCATTGATTGATATATCGTTCCTTGTCTGGGACAGAACTATTAATCAATCCTGGTAGGACAGGGAGAAGCTGCCCGGACTGCCCCAGTGAGTCAAGGCTCAGGCAGCATGAAAGTTATAACAGATTTAAAAAAAAAAAAAAAAAAATTCTTTAAAATAAATTGGTGTCAGGAACTGTCCAGAGCAGCAGCAAATCCACATAGAAAACAGCTCCTGCTCTGGGCAGTTCCTGACATGGACAGAGGTGGCAGCAGAGAGCACTGTGTCAGACTGGAAAGACTGGAAAGTGTGACTGCAGGGGTCTCGATTGATGTATCGCCGAAGGACTCTTAGGTTTCTCCGTGCTGTCCGATCGGCAATCTGCTCAATGAGTCTGCCACAGGCCACAGGCAGGCTCAATAAGCAGAACGCCTGTTACACTGATCAATGCTATGCCTATGGCTTAGCATTGTACTGTGTATGCAGTCTGATGATTGTATGTACAAGTCCCCCAGGGGCAGGGGCTGGCTGGCAGATTTTAGCCTGGGGGGCAAGCACACGGCACTGGCCCTTGACTGGCAGGCTAGCGGCCCATCCACCACCCTGGCCCTTACCTGGTATTACCCTCCCCAAATAAGTGCGGGAAAGGAAGATTACACATGCGCCACAGAATTATAGTATTGCGGCCAGTGTTCCCAGCCACGAAAAGCCCTTGTGATATACATCTATTGGATTAAAGGGAACCTAGCTCCAGGTGCACAGCATAGTACCTTAGGATGCCTTTAAACAGAAAGATTTATCTGACCGATGTTTGAAGCCAAAGCCAGGAACAGACTATAAGCAGAGAACAGGTAATAAAGGAAAAACTGAGATTTCTCCTCTTTTCAACTCCATTCCTGGCTTTGGCTTCAAAAATCTGTCAGCTAAATCTGTCTGTGTGAATGCACCCTTAAGGTACCATGCTGTGTACCCGGTGACCCTGTTATCAGTGCTGTAATGCCCTTTTGGTTCTCTTATCAAGAAACAAATATCACAACCCCTTCACCACCACCGCCATTACTAACTAACATCCACTGTACAAATACCAGGATCATCCACATAGAAGGTTCTCATTATTAAAATGTGTCTGCTGGTCGTGATCTCATGTGTAATCAAAGATACATAATGAACTGCTAGATAGCTATTTCCTACTGGATATCTATCTATCTATCTATCTATCCATTATCTATCTATCTATCTCCTATCTATCTATCTATCTATCTATCTATCCCATATCTATCTATCTATCTATCTATCCCATATCTATCTATCTATCTATCTATCTATCTATCTATCTATCTATCTATCTATCTATCTCCTATCTATCTATCTATCTATCTATCTATCTCCTATCTATCTATCTATCTCCTATCTATCTATCTATCTATCTATCTATCTATCTATCTATCTCCTATCTATCTATCTATCTATCTATCTATCTATCTATCTATCTCCTATCTATCTATCTATCTATCTATCTATCTATCTATCTATCTATCTATCTATCTCCTATCTATCTATCTATCTATCTATCTATCTATCTATCTCCTATCTATCTATCTATCTATCTATCTATCTATCTATCTATCTCCTATCTATCTATCTATCTATCTATCTATCTATCTATCTATCTATCTCCTATCTATCTATCTATCTATCTATCTATCTATCTCCTATCTATCTATCTATCTATCTATCTATCTATCTATCTATCTCCTATCTATCTATCTCCTATCTATCTATCTATCTATCTATCTATCTATCTATCTATCTCCTATCTATCTATCTATCTATCTATCTATCTATCACCTATCTATCTCCGGTATAAGAACATTGACAATAGAACACAGTTGTCAAACTCCGTCCCTCCAGTTGTTACAACACTACAAATCCCATCATGACTGGACAGATAAACCATGACGGGAATTGTAGTTTTGCAACATCTGGAGGGACATAGTTTGACACCCCTGATAAGTTATAAGACCTTATAAGTTATTATAGTGCAGTTACATTCAGTGACTCACAGTAGGCGTCTTCTCTGCACGAAGAGACGCCCACTTTTCCTTTTCTTCTCCATCCGGCTCCGGCCATCATGAAGGCTTCTCTGGCCATGACTCCTCTCCACGGGATCTGTCAGACAGACATTTTAGGCTTCTTGCTCCAGCAACATACTCATCAATACATCCCTCCATATAGAATACCCCCCCCCCCGCTGCACATCTCTCCATATAGAATAGCCCACCTGTGCATCCCCCATATAGGATAGCCCCCCCCTGTACATCCCCCCATATAGAATAGCCCCCCCTGTGCATCTCCCCATATAGAATAGCCCCCCCTGTGCATCCCCCCATATAGAATAGCCCCCTTGTGCAACCCCCCTCGTAGAATAGCCCCCTGTGCATCCCCCCTCATAGAATAGCCCCCTGTGCATCCCCCTTCATAGAATAGCCCCCCTGTGCGTTCTCCTTTATAGAATAGCTCCCCCTGTGCATCCCCCTTATAGAATAGCTCCCCCTGTGCATCCCCCCCCCTCATAGAATAGCCCCCCTGTGTGTTCTCCTTTATAGAATAGCTCCCCCTGTGCATCCCCCTTATAGAATAGCTCCCCCTGTGCATCCCCCCCTCATAGAATAGCCCCCTGTGCATCCCCCCTCATAGAATAGCCCCCCTGTGCATCCCCCCCAATATAGAATAGCCCCCCTGTGCATCCTCCCATATAGAATAGCCCCCCTGTGCATCCTCCCATATAGAATAGCCCCCTGTGCACCCCCTCATAGAATAGCCCCCTGTGCATCCCCCTCATAGAATAGCTCCCCCTGTGCATCCCCCCCCTCATAGAATAGCTCCCCCTGTGCATCCCCCCCTCATAGAATAGCCCCCCTGTGCATCCCCCCCAATATAGAATAGCCCCCCTGTGCATCCTCCCATATAGAATAGCCCCCCTGTGCATCCTCCCATATAGAATAGCCCCCTGTGCACCCCCTCATAGAATAGCCCCCTGTGCATCCCCCTCATAGAATAGCCCCCTGTGCATCCCCCTCATAGAATAGCTCCCCCTGTGCATCCCCCCCCTCATAGAATAGCTCCCCCTGTGCATCCCCCCCTCATAGAATAGCCCCCCTGTGCATCCCCCCATATAGAATAGCTCCCCCTGTGCATCCCCCCTCATAGAATAGCCCCCTGTGCATTCCCCTTCATAGAATAGCTCCCCCTGTGCATCCCCCCATATAGAATAGCCCCCCTGTGCATTCTCCCTTATAGAATAGCCCCCCTGTGCATCCCCCCTTATAGAATAGCTCCCCTGTGCATTCTCCCTTATAGAATAGCTCCCCCTGTGCATCCCCCCCTCATAGAATAGCCTTCTGTGCATTCCCCCAATATAGAATAACCCCCCCCTGTGCATCCTCCCATATAGAATAGCCCCCATGCACCCCCCCATATAGAATAGCCCCCATGCACCCCCCCATATAGAATAGCCCCCTGTGCATCCCCCTTCATAGAATAGCCCCCCCTGTGCATTCTCCTTTATAGAATAGCCCCCCTGTGCATCCCCCCTTATAGAATAGCTCCCCCTGTGCATCCCCCTTATAGAATAGCTCCCCCTGTGCATCCCCCCCTCATAGAATAGCTCCCCCTGTGCATCCCCCCTCATAGAATAGCCCCCCTGTGCATCCCCCTTCATAGAATAGCCCCCCTGTGCATCCCCCCTCATAGAATAGCCCCCCTGTGCACCCCCCCCCCCCTTATAGAATAGCTCCCCCTGTGCATCCCCCTTATAGAATAGCCCCCCCTGTGCATCCCCCCTCATAGAATAGCCCCCCTGTGCATCCCCCTTCATAGAATAGCCCCCCTGTGCATCCCCCCCTCATAGAATAGCCCCCCTGTGCACCCCCCCCCCTTATAGAATAGCTCCCCCTGTGCATCCCCCTTATAGAATAGCTCCCCCTGTGCATCCCCCCTCATAGAATAGCCCCCCTGTGCATCCCCCTTCATAGAATAGCCCCCCTGTGCATCCCCCCCTCATAGAATAGCCCCCCTGTGCACCCCCCCCCCTTATAGAATAGCTCCCCCTGTGCATCCCCCCTCATAGAATAGCCCCCTGTGCATCCCCCCTAATAGAATACCCCCCCTGTGCATTCTCCTTTATAGAATAGCCCCCCTGTGCATCCCCCCTCATAGAATAGCCCCCATGCACCCCCCCATATAGAATAGTCTCCTTGTCCATCCCCCCTCATAGAATAGCCCCCTGTGCATCCCCCCTCATAGAATAGCCCCCCTGTGCATCCCCCCTAATAGAATAGCCCCCCTGTGCATCCCCCTTCATAGAATAGCCCCCCTGTGCATCCCCCCAATATAGAATAGCCCCCCTGCGCATCCTCCCATATAGAATAGCCCCCTTGTGCACCCCCCTCATAGAATAGCCCCCCCCCCCCCGGTGTGGCCACATGTTAATGAGTTTAAAAAAAAAGAAAAACAACTCACCTCTCCTCGGGCCGGATCTTTAGTGTGCAGCAGCTTCTCCCTGCTGCTGCAGCGCGGCGGCTCCTCTCCTCTCCCTTTCCTATCAGGTCCTCAGCGGCGCGTCAGGGAAGTGACGTCACCGCTGGGTACCTGATGTAGGTGCCTGCAGACGTGCCTGCGTACAGCACGTCTGCGGCTCCTGGGGGGATCAGGCGGCCCGGAAGAGACTGAGGGAATAGCGCGGCGGCCGGCCGCGCTATTCTTTCAGTCTCAACTACTGCAGAGAGTCGGCCGCGGGTCGCGGCCCACTCATTAGTGGGGAAGACCGGCCCGGGGGGCACATGCCCTCCTGCCCCCCGGCCCAGCCCGCCCCTGCCCAGGGGAACTTAAAATGTGTGCAAAAAAAAAAAAGTAAAAAAGTTTTTATAAATACCCTAAAGCCCCTCCCCCAGTAAAAGTTTAAATCACCCACCTTTCTCATTATAAAATTAAAAATAAATAAACATATAATATTTGCGTAATTGTCCAATCTATTAAAATATAACAAGTGTCATCACACGAAAAGGGGGAAAAAAAGCGCCAGGATTACCGATTTTATGTTACATTATATATAAAAAAAATGTTTTAAAAAGTGATCAAAACTTTGATCTTCACAAATATGGTATTATTAAAAACTAGAGATCATGGCGGAAAAAATGACACTCCATACAGCCCCGTAGGTGAAAAAATAAAACCGTTATAAGCGTCTCAATAGGCCCATTTTATTAATAATTAATGGCAAAAAAAAAAAGGATTTCATTAAAGAAAAAATAAATCATTAGAAAATCTGTGTAACCTGCATATGGTTGTGTTCGGACTGACCTATAGAATAATAGTATCATGTCGCTTTTACCATATAGTGCATTACGTAGACACAGGAACCCCCCAAACGTTACCATAATATATTTGGGATTCCGTCATACATATTATGGTAGAATGAAAGACGCCATTACACAGTACAACTATTCCTGTAACAAATAAGCCATTACATGGCCCAGTAGATAGAAAACTGAAAGTGCGAGAGCTCTTAGAAGGGGAGGAGGAAAAAACGAAAACACAAAAATGAAAATTTGCGCGGTCCACTGGGTCATTTTGGGCCTGGTCCTCAAAGGTTTAAGCATATATGATAAGCGCCAGCTGAAGGCTTATTTGGCTGACAGCTAATTTTCCCATAATCTCAGTAAAGATCGGATTGGCTGCCATCCAGGATTAGAACAAACACAGTTACTTTCTTGCAAAAACAGCTCCACCCCTGTCCTCAGGTTATGTGTGGTATTACAATTCAGCTCCATTCACTTCAATGGAACTGAGCTGCAAAACCCCACAACCCAAACTGAGGACAGAAGATGTGCTGTTTCTGGAAGAAAGAGACCATTTCTTAAGCCTGGACAATTCCTTTAAGGTCCAAATAGTATCCATTATAATAGGTTAATAACACTTACTGTTTTGTACCTCTCGTGAGCACGCTCAGCTGTCATACACCACGTTCATATACATTGTATATAGTATAAAGGACTGATACATTGTCTGACATCTTATCCTAATGGCCGGGAACAAAAAAAAAAAGTCCTATAATTATTCTTTATTCTAGAAGATTTACAGTCTACCTTTAGAAAGAAGAGAATTTATGTAGAGAAGAGACAGGAAACAAAACACTTTTCTATCTGGGTCGTATCACCGGCTGTGGCTGTAATTTTAGAATCTGCTGATACAACAGAACAGGCTCAGAGAGGCGAATGTGAACTGGAGGCGATCCAGAATACAACCCTGTGCAGGCAATGTATGGGAACCTAGCTGTAATGAATAGATGCCCAGTGTGTTCTCACAGTGCCAGCCAACTGGATGGATGGATGGATGGATGGAAGAGTTTCCTATTCCATCCATAAACCTCTATGTGGACCTGTGTATTTTAAATATATCCCATGTGTCATCTGATCTGAAAGTCACATATTATTTCCTTGGCCTTTGCTGGGCTCCTCCTGAGTTCTGTACAGATTTATGTGGTCATTGTAAATTATGTTACTCGCATACAGCAGGTGATTTATCCCTGGTGAGACCTCCGAGCTGTATTTTATCTCAGAAATGGAAAGTGTTCTGGTCATGTCAGTGTATGACAGGGTGTAGGACTGACACAGGAGGGTATATTAGAACTCAGAGGAAAGAGAGACAGCACCAATGAACCCTGAACTTGCAGCTGTACAAGCAGATACGCAGGTATATGCAGATAAAAGAATGAAGATATCAGCCAACATCACTGCGTAACATGAACCTCCCCATGTACAAAATACGTGTTTTTTTTTCATGCCTAAAGTGCAAATGACCTCCTTCTCATGCAACTCCTTAACCAGCAATCATACACTGAGCCCTGAACCTGCAGCTCCACAAGCAGGGAACACTCACTGAGCTTTGATCCTGCAGCTCCCATTGAAGGGAGAAATCACTTAGCTCTGAACCTGCAGCTCCACAAGCAGGGAACATTCACTGAGCTCTGATCTTGCAGCTCCACAAACAAGGAACAATCATGAAGTCCTGAACCTGCAGCTGGAAGAGCAGAGAGCACTCAATGAGCCCTAAACCTGCATCTCTACAAACATGAACAATCACTGAGCCCTAAACCTGCAGCTTCACAAGCATGGAACACTCACTAAGCCCTTAACCTGCAGCTCAGAGTGAAAGGAGCACTCACTGAACCCTGATCCTGCAGCTCCACAAGCAGGAAAGAATCATTGAGCCCTGAACCTGCAGCTCCACAAGCACGGAACACTCACTGAGCTCTTAACCTGTAGCTACATAAGCAGGGAACACTCACTGAGCTTTGAACCTGCAGCTCCACAAGCAGGGAACACTCACTGAACCCTGAACCTGAAGCTCCTCAACCAGCAAACACAAACACTGAGCCCTGAACCTGCAGCTCAACAAGCAGGGAACATTAACTGAGCCCTTAACCTGCAGCTCCACAAGCAGGGAACACTTACTGAGCCCTGAACCTGCACCTCCAAGAGCAAGGAATGCCTACTGAGCTCTGAACCTGCAGCTCCACAAGCAGGAAGAAATTACTAATCCCTGAACCTGCAGCTCCACAAGCAGGGAACATTCACTGAGCTCTGAACGTGAATCTCCACAAGAAGGGAACACTCACTGAGCCTTGAACCTGCAGCTCCAAGTGGAGGGAGAAATGACTGAGCCTTGATCCTGCAGCTCCACAAGCAGGGAACACTCATTGAGCCCTGAACCTGCAACTCCACAAGCAAGGAACGCTTACTGAGCTCTGAACCTGCAGCTCCACAAGCAGGGAGAAATAATTAATCCCTGAACCTGCAGCTCCACAAGCAGGGAACACTCGCTGAGCTCTGAACGTGAATCTCCACAAGAAGGGAACACTCACTGAGCCTTGAACCTGCAGCTCCTCAACAAGCAAACACACACTGGGCCCTGAACCTGCAACTCCACAAGCAGGGAACATTAACTGAGCCCTGAACCTACAGCTCCACAAGCAGGGAACACTCACTGAGCCCTGAACCTGCATCTCCAAGAGCAGATAGCACTCATTGAGTCCTGAACCTGCAGCTCCAAGTGGAGGGAGCAGTCACTGAGTCCTGATCCTGCAGTTCCACAAGCAGGGAACACTCACTGAGCCCTGAACCTGCAACTGCACAAGCAAGGAACGCTCACTGAGCTCTGAATCTGCAGCTCCACAAGCAGGGAGAAATTACTAATCCCTGAACCTGCAGCTCCACAAGCAGGGAACACTTACTGAGCTCTGAACGTGAAACTCCACAAGAAGGACACACTCACTGAGCCCTGAACCTGCAGCTCCACAAGCAGGGAGAAATTACTAATGCCTGTACCTGCAGCTCCACAAGCAGGGAACACTTACTGAGCTCTGAACGTGAAACTCCACAAGAAAGGAACACTCACTGAGCCCTGAACCTGCAGCTCCTTAACCAGCAAACACACACTGGGCCCTGAACCTGCAGCTTTACAAGTAGGGAACACTAAGCCTTACACCTGCAGCCCCACAAGCAGAGAACATCCTTCTAAGATGTGTCCCTCAAAAGCATGTTGATCATAAAGCGTCTTAGTTATCAGCTGTAATTTTAGGGAAACCTGGCAGTAAGTGTTCAGCTTCCTTGCAGCCTCACCACAGGAGACGTGAGGCATTAGGGACCAGCGATCAGCCAACAAGAAATCACTTGTCCATTGGCTGATCTCATCCTCCGTGTAGGTATTATTCTTTATTATTTTCTTCCTTTTAGTTGATATTTTATTATCGCTCTAGGAGGTTTCCCATTATCTTATCTGCTTATCTTGTATTTTGCTTGTTCATATCGTGTTCTGCAAATGATGAAATTTCTCATAAGCCGAAACCTTGTGGCCGTTCTCATTCCTCAGCACCAGCGGTACTAGCAGCACCTTTTATTTCAGGAAACATTCTGTAACATTTCCTGCCGGCTGCCAGCCGAGAAAAATATCTATTGTGTTACTGTATTACTTTGAGCACTTGAGGTTTTATGTTATAGGATCCGCCGCTGAGCGGTAACCACCTAAATCCCCATTCAGTGAAATTACCTGAATCTCCTGCCATAAGAGGCGACTTTCACACACGTCTCCTATTATGTGACCGGCCGACGATTCTTCTGCTGAAGCGTTTGAAGGTGCGCTATGTGTTCTTCGAGGGTTCCTCTCTTTAATGGAACTTTGATGTTATTTTATTCTTTACATTTTTTTACATTCAATAACTCTCAATGAGTCTAAAGTGGAGAAGAAGAAAAGAAAGATTTAGGATTCCGGTAAACAGAGTCATTCAGGGAGAACCTGCGGAGGACGAGTCTACAGGATTCATAAAATTCCAGAGAGCAAGGACAATTGTGTCGCACAATAGTAACATGATCAAAACCTTTTTAGGGACACAAAGTCTGTACAATCTCCTCTTGCTGTGTAGGTGATCCTTTGCTCCCTGTTATCAGCCATTTCGGACTATGGAGAGGCTGACTGTAGTGTCCTGCAATGGGAAGGAAGGGCAAAGAGATACATTGTACCTAAAATAATAACCTGATATAATAATAGTATTTAAAAAATAATAATAACAACCCAATATTATAATAATAATTAAATAATAATAACAACATATAAGAATAGTAAATAATCGTAACCCTTTAAATCGAGAAATTGAGACCCTCTTACACTTTACATCTAGAAACTGAGACCCTTTTAGGCCTTACAACTAGAAATCGGGATCCTTTTAGACTTAAAGGAGAAGTCCAGCAAAAAAAATTATTAAAGTATTGTATTGTCCCCCAAAATTTATACAAACCACTTATATACACTTATTAAGGGAAATGCTTATAAAGTGTTTTTTTCCCTGCACTTACTACTGCATCAAGGCTTCACTTCCTGGGTAGCATGGTGATGTCACTTCCTGGATAACAAGGTGGTGTCACTTCCTGAATAACATGGTGATGTCACTTCCTGAATAACATGGTGATGTCACTTCCTGGACAAGATGGTGATGTCACTACCTGGATAACATGGTGATGTCACTTCCTGGATAACATGATGATGACACTTCCTGGATAAAATAGTGATGTCACGACCCGACTCCCAGAGCTGTGCGGGCTGTGACGGCGTTTGGATTCTTTTCTACACGGGTATCCCGCTCAACAAGAAGATTACTATCCTATGACACTCAGGTACCTTCATTACATATATATACCCTCACTAATTTTTTCTGACACTGTCTGAACTTGTATACAGCTACCTATGAATTGGTCAAGCATTCAGGTTACTAAGGATGAGATGTCCTGTTAGATCGGATGCAGGAAAGGATCAGGCATGGGGATATAAAGCATAGCTGAAGGTGGGTGGAAGGATCAGCAGCTTAATAGCTTAAAGGGGTTGTCCTGTGACCAACGCCAATCCCCAACACACCGGTAAATTCATGTTCATGGTAAGTCCAAACACTAGGACACCCATGATCCCCATCAGTCTCCTATTAGAATGGAACAGCAGTCATTCTTTCCTTGTCTATGGGCCCTATTACACGGGTGGTAATCGACTGAATCGCTCTGTGTAATAGAGGCAACGATCAGCCGATGAAACGATCAGCCGGTCGGCCTCCCGAAGATGACGTCTTTGAAGAAGATGGCGGACGGGGTCGGTCGACACGGATCAGGTATGTATAGCGCACCACACTTCCGGGTACACGTGCGGGGGTGGGGGGACACGGGAAGGGGGCGATTCACAGACATAACATACAAAGTTGTATAACTTTGTAATGTGTGTTATTCTGTGAATAATTGCTGAGCGCCGCACTACCCCTTTAAGTTGTAAGCAGAACTGCAGCTGCTAACTCTAATTAGGAACTATCCTATCCTGGGGAGTGTCTGGCTTCATAAAGTCAGGCAAATTAAAAGGCAACCTTATCAGGCCCCATACACATATACACAAGAGAAAAGTCAATTGAACCCCCCCCCCCTTTTCAATTTTATTGTAAATGTCTAATGTGTATGGGAGCCTCCTGACTCTTCCCCAATGATATCAGGAGACAGAAGAGATTAAACATGTTGGATTTCAATTGCCCCATCCTTTTATTTCTTCCTGGGACCCTCATATAACCCCTAATACAATGGTGGTCGCACTCTCCCACCCTTGATAAGAAGATACAATGTTGCATAGTCTTGAGTTGTTCTTCCAACCTTCTTATTCCGCCCCTAAGAGCTTTTCATGCTTAGATGGTCTTGTAGCTCCTCATACAATCAAGAGTCCAGCCATAGTGTCAAGCCTATCAATCATGTATGCCGTGACGGCCATACACGGCCAAGAACCTGTAAAGCAACTTTGAAAACCAACTCAACCCCCCCCCCCATCCCATATTTCCTTGGTATTGTCCTCCACTCTTTACAACCTCCTCCTCTATTAATCTCATTGTTCGCTGGACACAAAGCTTCGCCCTACTGTTTCCATTCACGGTTTGCATTATATCCTAACAACCATAGTTATAGCGCAGGCCGTCAGCTCACGTGGTCCCCCCCCCCTCTCGTCTTCTGCCCGTTCCCATAGATGACACCATGAATTATTCACAACCTGCGAAGCCATAGAGCTCTGCAATAAATGATCTGCACACAAAACCATTGGGATGTAAGGATCATGCCAGCAATGTCAAGAATCTGTGACCTTCTCTCCCATTGACCCAACAACTGTGCGGAGGTCGTAATCCGAGCGTGACCCTGGTTACATGTCATTTTATGGCTCTTCTTGTATGGTGGCCCGGGGCCATGGCTGCAGGTTGTCAGGAGACGTCAGGTTTATTACCTGTAAGAGATGATGGTGTCTGGAGGCAGGAATGTTACAGACAAGATACCGGGAACTTGCTGACCTCTGCACTGTAATTTTAGCAATTTTACGTGTTTTTATATACTTTTTGCATGATAGTGAAAACACGCGGTGCGGCAACCTGGCACCGAGCGACACACAAGAATGTAATAAAAAACCTACAGACTATACACAGCATAGCCATACCCTGTTACAGGCCGTCACTTGTTACACAGATCAGATGTGATGAGGGGAAGCCTGCAGAAAGGGGTCAGGTTTCCTACAGCGCCACCACAGGAGAAATGAGGTATTACACAATTCATAAATATCAGGGTGATTTTTGCAGCCGCTGTTCTCTCTGGTCATGAGATACAGATCTGAATGGGAAATCCACTATTGATACAGAATTTTTTTTTTTTTTGTTCTAAATCAGACCCCCTTCAGCTTATGAACAAATTTGAACATAATTTAGGCTACATAAATTTTTTTGTTAATATATTGTTATACTTCAGAGCTGCACTCACAAATCTGCTGGTGAAGTCACTGTGTACACACATTACTGATCCTGTACTGATCCTGAGTAGAGATGAGCGAACCGGGTTCGGGTTCGAGTCCGTCCGAACACGAACGATCGGCATTTGATTAGCTGGGGCTGCTGAACTTGAATAAAGCTCTAAGGTTGTCTGTAAAACATGGATACAGCCAATGACTATATCCATGTTTTTCACATAGCCTTAGGGCTTTATCCAAGTTCAGCAGCCACCGCTAATCAAATGCTGAACGATCGGGTTCGGATCGACTCGAGCATGCTCCAGGTTCGCTCATCTCTAATCCTGAGTTACATCCTGTATTATACTCCAGAGCTGCACTCACTATTCTGCTGGTGGGGTCACTGTGTATATACATTACATTACTGATCCTGTACTGATCCTGAGTTACATAGTTACATAGTTAATACGGTTGAAAAAAGACACATGTCCATCAAGTTCAACCAAGGAGGGGATGGATACAGGGAAGGGGGATTGTATTATACTCCAGAGCTGCACTCACTATTCTGCTGGTGGGGTCACTGTGTATATACATTACATTACTGATCCTGTACTGATCCTGAGTTACATCCTGTATTATACTCCAGAGCTGCACTCACTATTCTGCTGCTTGGTGTTGGAAACAGCAAGCTTTTCATCAGACCTCATTATTAGGTATAAGTACATCAGGTTCTCTCACTACATATATAATAATTTTTTCTTTCTTCCCAGCAGTTATACATCCCGTCATCATCTTATTTTATTTTCCATCAGTGCTTGGCAGCCTGAGGCTCTCCAGCTGCTCCCCCTAGCTCACCAGGGTAGCCGCTTACTACCAGAACATGCTGGGGGTTGTAGTTTGGCAACATCCGCTTTACGTCACGTCATTCGGAGGTGACTCAGTAATGGCGCTGCGTCTTAGGAAACAATCTGCAATAAAGTCCTGTAAGAGCCGAGGCTCAGGAGGTGACAGGAGTTCCTTCTATTTCATGGTTTATGGGAGGCGTGCGTCGCTCTTACAGCAGGAAGTGGTGGCGTTTGGTCACCTTACCGTGAGTCACCGCTTATCACCGCGTCCATGTACAAAGGTCTGTTTGGTTATTGCTACAAATCGGACATCACCTGATTGCAGGTCACATAGAAGCCAATGAAGAGGTGATGGAGTCAGTAGCAGCTATGGGATGGTCACAGTACAGCGGGTCAGGGGGTGTGACTGCATGGAGTTCAATTACAGAGCTCTCGTGGAACTCCTCTCAGCCCAACAAGGAATAAGTCAAGTTATACCACACTATAGTATGAAAGGTCTCATGTTTGTTTCCCCACTCCACACCTTTCCCATTGCTTACTGACAATAGAGATCCTCAGGGGAGGGGCTTCCTGCACAGGGAGGGGCTTATCTGCAGAGGATAGCTCCACCCATTAGCAACAAGCTGTGTCTTCTCTCTGTACAGCCCCATAGGATTCTGCCCCTATTATATGTATGCGCTTACACAACAGAGATGGGATATGCAGTGCATCGACACAAGGGCTTCAAGAATAAGAACCCAATTCTATGTTCTTTAGGGGTAATCCAGTATTTTTTTATTCTTTTTATATTTATTTATTTATTATTTTATTTTTATTCATTTATTTTTTCAAATCAACTGGTGTCAGAAGGTGATACAGGTTTGTAAATTACTTCTATTTAAAAAAATATCCAGTCTACTAGTACTTATCAGCTGCTGTATGTCCTGCAGGAAATGGTGTATTCTTTCCAGTCTGACCCAATGCAATCAGCTGCCACCTCTGTCCTTGTCAGGAACTATCCAGAACTGCAGCAAATCCCCATAGAAAACCTCTCCTGCTCCGGACAGTTCCTGACATGGACAGAGGTGGCAGCAGAGAGCACTGTGTCAGACTGGAAAGAATACACCACTTCCTGCAGGACAAACAGCAGCTGATAAGTACTGAAAGACAGGAGATTTTTAAATAGAAGTAAATTACAAATCTGGATAACTTTCCGACACCGGCTGATTCGAAAGAAATCAGAGTACCCCTTTAAGACCATAACTAGAAATCTTTCCTCGGCTTCCCTATTTCCTCTCACACCTGTGCATGATATTGCTCCATTCATCATCAACCTTGCCAGAATATTCTAAATTTATTGCGGCGCATACAGAGGAGGATCAGCAACATTTTCCCGTAGACGAGATAATCAGTCTTGGCAGCGGCAGAGTATATAGGTCATGCGCGGTATTGTACGGGACTCACTGTCAGGCTGGAGCAGGTGAAGACATTTACATGGAAATCATCCTCAGCCGATACCATCCTGATTAATCAGCGGCGCCCCACGCTGCCCGCCATGACATCACGCCAGAGGGATTCGCTGTGCTGAGCGTCTCAGAGAGATTTCACTGCACAAGCCGCAATGGAAGCCGAAAATAAAGTCTATAAATACACAGGAGACAATGGAGGCTTTGATTAGCGCCGCTTGTTAGTCCACTTCCTAAGAGGCGGCCATTGTTCTAGAGGGGAACCTATCACCAAATCCCAGCCAAGTGTATCTCATTCATACAAGGAATCCTACTGTCCCCCGCCATTGTTCTCTCCAAGAGGGATTACAATCTGGCAAACAAAACCCAGAATGGATAGGAATATTACCATATCTATACAACCGCACTATACATAATGGATTGTCCAGAGATAAGAGTGTACCGCTCCCCCACTACTATCCACAGTCTTATAGTAGTTATATATATGGGGCAGTATTATAGTAGTTATATTCTTGTATATAGGGGGCAGTATTATAGTAGTTATACAGTTCAGGGAAGAAAAAGAGTGCTGCACCTCACACCTATGGCTGATACTAGTGCCCCTAGGCTAAATAAAAAACATCAGAATTCTGTATGTGAATTGATCAAGCCACACTGCCCCATGTACCGCGTGCAGGTATCTGATACACATGGGTCCCTACACTAAGTCCACACTGTGCCAGTCAGCGACCACCACCCCCGCAGGCGTGCACAGTCAGGGAAGGGAGGCCATGGAACGGCCCTGTAACCCCCATGCCACAGGACTAGACCCAATAATGCCACACCGAAACCCAGCCAGCACCACCGGCGAAGGAAGCTGCCCCCAAACAGCACAAGTCTGGATAAGGTATTGCACTCACCATAGCTATCAAAGATAGAATGGGACAGACAGGAGGGATTAAAACCATGTGCACTCAGGTGTCTCCTGCTAATTGCGGTCATGTGGGTCTCACCAGGAGGAGTGCAAAACACAGAGAAAAGAGAGAAACAAAATACAGTTCAGGGAAGAAAAAGAGTGCTGCACCTCACACCTATGGCTGATACTAGTGCCCCTAGGCTAAATAAAAAACATCAGAATTCTGTATGTGAATTGATCAAGCCACACTGCCCCATGTACCGCGTGCAGGTATCTGATACACATGGGTCCCTACACTAAGTCCACACTGTGCCAGTCAGCGACCACCACCCCCGCAGGCGTGCACAGTCAGGGAAGGGAGGCCATGGAACGGCCCTGTAACCCCCATGCCACAGGACTAGACCCAATAATGCCACACCGAAACCCAGCCAGCACCACCGGCGAAGGAAGCTGCCCCCAAACAGCACAAGTCTGGATGTGTTTTTTATTTAGCCAAGCGGCACTAGTATCAGCCATAGGTGTGAGGTGCAGCACTCTGTTTCTTCCCTGAACCGCATTTTGTTTCTCTCTTTTCTCCGTGTTTTGCACTCCTCCTGGTGAGACCCACATGACCGCAATTAGCAGGAGACACCTGAGTGCACATGGTTTTAATCCCTCCTGTTTTTTCCCATTCTGTTTGCTGCAGCTATGGTGAGCGCAATACCTTATCCAGACTTGTGCTGCTTGGGGGCGACCTTCTCCGCCGGCGGTGCTGGCCGGGTTCTGGTGTGGTGTTTTTGGGTCTGGTCCTGTGGCATGGGGGTCGCAGGGCCGTCCCATGGCCCCCGTTCCCTGGCTGTGCACGCCTGCGGGGTTGGTGGCCACTGACTGGCACGGTGTGGACTTAGTGTAGGGACCCATGTGTATCAGATACCGGCACGAGGTACATGGGGCAGTATGGCTTGATCAATTCATACACAAAATTCTGATGTGTTTTTTATTTAGCCAAGCGGCACTAGTATCAGCCATAGGTGTGAGGTGCAGCACTCTGTTTCTTCCCTGAACCGCATTATAGTAGTTATATTCTTGTATATAGGGAGCAGTATTATAGTAGTTATATTCTTGTATATAGGAGCAGTATTATAGTAGTTATATTCCTGTATATAGGAGCAGTATTATAGTAGTTATATTCTTGTATATAGGAGCAGTATTATAGTAGTTATATCAGCACAAGCCATTGAGGAATGTCACTGAGATTACTCAGCCAACGAAGACTACAACGCTCCTCATCTCACAAAGACACTTAATCTGATAACATAAACAGCTCCACACAAATCACGGGTCACTGATAGTGCCAACACATCTATTTGCTTGTGCTTATAGTAGTTATATTCCTGTATATAGGAGCAGTATTATAGTAGTTATATTCTTGTATATAGGAGCAGTATTATAGTAGTTATATTCCTGTATATAGGAGCAGTATTATAGTAGTTATATTCCTGTATATAGGAGCAGTATTATAGTAGTTATATTCTTGTACATAGGAGCAGTATTAGGGCTGTCATGTATGTTGGCAGATTTAGCACCAGAAGGTATTATGGAGGCGGCTCAATCCCTTTTTATTTCTCTGAGAAGTAACGCTGATCATACAGTAATCTTCCCAATGTTCAGACATATTTTGTATCAGTTTATTGATCCCCATGTCTATCTCCAGTTTCGGCTGGATACAATATACGTGATATGTGGAGCATTGTTCTCCTCGTAGCTGTTTACCTGTCTGCTTTCTATGTTAATCTGTAACCTGCTGAGGTTCATCCATGTGTGATAATGCTGCCATGCGGCTTCTGTGTGAGCGACATCAAAAAGCTTCCCCTCTGGCCGTGGATTGTTGGAGGGTCTACAAATATTTACCTGTTTACACAACAACTCTCAATTGACAAGATAGCTTCTTATTATCACGCATCATGGAGCCGCGGCATTGGGCAATGTCTATGGGTTTGGATGGTACAGGATTTTTCCTGTGTGATCATATACATAACAAAGCCGATGGCCAAATGATCCATAGGGCAAGAGACATCGCCCATTGGCCCTAATACACACATCTCCATCCAGAAACACAATAGACTGAGAGACAAATGCAAAAATACAAAGAATGGAATCCATTATCCAGGATTGTACTATACTTCTATGTCTGTTCTGATAAAGGGATGGAGATAAGTGGCTGCCGGTCACATCCCGTAATTCTTATCTCCATAGTAGAATATTCTGGATGAGGGACATAACAAAGCATGATGATACCCCATACTAAACTACTTCACCCTTCCATAAACTATTTCTTCTCTTTTCCAAAAACAGCACCATATCTGGTTGTGCGTGGTATTGCAGCTTGGCCACATTCACTTTAAAAGTGATTGTTTTTTAATCTTAATCACCTAGTATCAGATAGTTAAACAGATTTGTAAATGACTATAAAAATCATTAGTTTTCCCATACTTATCAGCTGCTGTATGTCCTGCAGGAAGTGGTGTATTCTTTCCAGTCTGACACAGTGTTCTCTGCTGCCACCTCTGTCCATGTCAGGAACTGTCCAGAGCAGTAGAAAATCCCCATAGAAAACCTCTCCTGACATGGACAGTTCCTGACATGAACAGAGGTGGCAGCAGAGAGCACTGTGTCAGACTGGAAAGAATACACCACTTTCTGCAGGACATACAGCAGCTGATAAATAGTGGAAGACTTTAATAGAATTGATTTACAAACCAATATAACTTTCTGATAGCAGTTAATTTTATAGAAAAAACAGTTTAGCTGGAGTTCCCCTTTAAGGTAAAAAAACAGACACAACCTAGGACAGGTCGGGTGGGGTGGGGCTGTTTGGGGAAGAAAGTAGCCATGTTTTTCTCATCCAAGATAAAGTATTTAAGTGAATTATTTAGAAGAATATATTTTTTCCAGTCTTAGAGGGTCTGTCATCTCAGCTGAGGTCATGTTAAGGCTAGGATGACCAATGGGGTCTTCCCTTCACAGCCCACCCTCTTCTACCATTAACCATTGAAATGAGCAGCTATCTATAGAGAAGAACAAAGCCCCTTGGCTGAGCTGGTTTACCATGCATACATTGCCCCTAAGGGACACTTCTTCTTCTTCAGCAGGAGGACCCCCTCCCCCATCACCTAATGGGGGCAAAGTTCCTTAACACAGAAATCCTGGCTGTGCAACTATTATAATGGTGGTAAGGTCAAACTGGGTGGATAAAAGGGCTGAAACGCTGCCATTGAAAAGCTATTTGCATGTCAACACTTGTATCATCAGGGTTTATTGGCCGTCTTAGGGCCGTGGGTGAAGCAGATCCCTCCTTTACATCCCTGTGACCTATAGTCCTATATGCTGGATAACTGCAGGGCCCATCTCTGGAAACTGCCCTTATCCTGGGAACGGGGGTCCGATAACCATTGAGGGTTACATTGTGAACGAGAGGACCCTCTATTGTAAATCCATTCAATTCTGAAGTTTGAGCAACTACAACTTCTATCATGTCCTGATACCTGTTACAAAACTATGACAGCTGATGCAGAACTACAACTCTCACCATGCACTCTGAGGCTGCAGAGCAGCACTCCCCAACCTGGGGCTCTTCAGCTGTTGTGCAGCTAGATGCAGTGGTATAGAGAGAATGGGGATCCGTGGTATAGAGAATGGGGATCAGTGGTATAGAGAGAATAGGGATCAGTGGTATAGAGAGAATAGGGATCACTGATAAATAGAGAGAATGGGGATCACTTGATCTCGATCAGACCATGAATGAGCAAACACTTGTTCATCACCTGATCACTTTGTTCTCTCTCTGCTTGTCGGACGCCCATCTCCCCATGTAATAGGTATATGTATATGTATGTAAGTAATGGGCTGTATGAGGGATCCAGTGATCGTTCACATGGCCCTATCTGCATAGGGATCAAGCCTTGTAATAGGGCCCAATGATGAGGCCTACTCTATGGGACTAGCCCTTTAAATCCATAAATAAACATTTACTTTTGCTTTACTGATATTGTGCGCAGATTAGTTACATTGTAGCAAATATTTAAACAAGATGGAGAATGATTCCATGTGAACAGGAGCTAATCCCGAGCCTATCCCCTATACTACACGACCCAGAAGTGACTGACATGATGTAATTCTCTTCCTACTTGTCTTTCTGTTCACGAGAAGGGAAACTTCTCTCTCCAGCTGAGATAAAACGTAAGATTCTCTGTATCTGTCCTTCCAGCGACCTCCGAACAAAGCAATGGAGGAGAAGATCCCGCCAGTGATCCTCACCCCCTTATATCCAGGAAGATGAGAGGATGGATGGCGTGCAATGGATTATATGTTCCCCCTGCTCCAGGCTATGGCTGTAGCCCCCCTCACCCAGCAGCATAACCCCCAAATCATCACATGTGTTAGTGATATCTGTTTCTAGGAAAGCTGAGTGAGAACCAATCTGCCCAGCATTGTAAACAGGGGAGTTTATGCCCCCCCCCCCACTCACTCACACACACACATCACTCAGCTTTCCTGGGATCCTATGTTTATGGACCCCCCTTCATCACTCAGCTTTCCTGGGGTCCTATGTTTATGTAACCCCCTCATCACTCAGCTTTCCTGGGGTCCCATGCCACCCCACCCACACACATCACTCAGCTTTCCTGGGGTCCTATGTTTATGGACCCCCCTCTACATCACTCAGCTTTTCTGGGGCCCCATGCCACCCTCCCCCCACCACACACACACACACACATCACTCAGCTTTCCTGGGGTACTATGTTTATGGACCCCCCCCCCCCTTTACATCACTCAGCTTTTCTGGGGTTGGGTCCCATGCCATCCCCCCACACACACATCACTCAGCTTTCCTGGGGTCCTATGTTTATGGATCAGTTCCCCCCACATTACTCAGCTTTCCGGGGTCCCCCCCCCCCCACACACACACACCACTCAGGTTCCCTGGGGTCTTATACCCCCCCCCCCCCCCCACATACACACACACACACATCATTCAGCTTTCCTGGAGTCCTATGTTTATGGATCCCTTCCCCCCACATTGCTCAGCTTTCCTGGGTCACCCCCCCCCCCCCCCCCCACACACACACACACACACACACACACACACGACTCAGGTTCCCTGGGGTCTTATACCCCCCACCCACACACACATCATTCAGCTTTCCTGGAGTCCTTTGTTTATGGACACCCCCCCCCATCACTCAGCTTTCCTGGAGTCCTTTGTTTATGGACACCCCCCCCATCACTCAGCTTTCCTGGAGTCCTTTGTTTATGGACCCCCCCCCCCCCCCCCCCAATCACTCAGCTTTCCTGGGTTAACCCCCACACACACACACATGACTCGGGTTCCCTGGGGTCCTATATTTATGGACCCCTCCCCACACAGCACGGCCCATAGATAAACCCTCGGCCTTGGCTGTAGATGTGCAGTGACAGCGGTGACACCATCTCTTGTACAATGTTTGTGTAGCTGTCACGCTGGGTTTAGACTTTGACAAACCCTGACAAATCCGGCTTGTTCAGATTGTCAGTCTATGTATTTAGCTGCTGGCATTTCTGGGGCCCCCAGTGAAGTCCTGTCCTAGTAACCAGCCCTATAATGGCCGCCCTGTTCACTGTGAGATGGAAAGTTCTGAAACTTTCCTATGTACTTTGTACTTGTAAGACCTCTGCTGTCAGTCAGTGAGTGGCACCAGCCACATGGCCGGCACTCTTGTTTATTAAACATTCTTCTTTACATTCAGACTTTTCCTAAACCAAATATTGTTCCTAGCTGAGAGTTTGCTACAATTGTATCCGGTCTGGACAATGCTCTGTGAGCTAAGGGTTATTCTTCATCTTAAAAACTTCTGCACTAAACAGGATCTTCCAGATAGGACATAGAGATTGTGGGGGTCCGACCTGTAGCCAAGCCAAGCTGAATGGAGCTGCAGGTCTGCGTGTGTGCCCCCCCCCCCCCCGCGCTTTATTCATTCTCTATTGGGCTACCGGAGATAGAAAAATGCAGTTTGTGGCAGCTCCACAGGGGTATAATCTTATATTAGAAGGTTGCAACATGGTTTTATATAAAAGCAACAAAAATCCATGCACGGTGACAACTACTAAGACTGCCATTACAGCTGCCACTATGACTGCCATTACACTGCCAATACGACTGCCATTACAGCTGCCACTATGACTGCCATTACAGCTGCCACTATGACTGCCATTACAGCTGCCACTATGACTGCCATTACAGCTGCCACTATGACTGCCATTACAACTGCCAATATGACTGCCATTACACTGCCAATACGACTGCCATTACAGCTGCCACTATGACTGCCATTACAGCTGCCACTATGACTGCCATTACAGCTGCCACTATGACTGCCATTACACTGCCAATATGACTGCCATTAAACTGCCTATACGACTGCCATTACAGCTGCCACTATGACTGCCATTACACTGCCAATATGACTGCCATTACAGCTACCACTATGACTGCCATTACACTGCCAATATGACTGCCATTACAGCTACCACTATGACTGCCATTACACTGCCAATATGACTGCCATTACAGCTACCACTATGACTGCCATTAAACTGCCAATATGACTGCCATTACACTGCCTATATGACTGCCATTACAGCTGCCACTATGACTGCCATTACAGCTACCACTATGACTGCCATTACAGCTACCACTATGACTGCCATTACAGCTGCCACTATGACTGCCATTACACTGCCAATATGACTGCCATTACACTGCCAATATGACTGCCATTACACTGCCAATATGAATGCCATTAAACTGCCAATATGACTGCCATTAGGGTATGTGCACACTGAGTAATTTAGACAAAAAAGTCCGTTGCGTAATCCGACGCACATGCCCGCTCGTGGACAGCGGCGGGCGTCTCTCAGCCTGTGTCATAGACTCCATTCTATGCACGGGTGGATTCCTTCCACCGTCCAAAGAATGAACTTGATCACGCGCCTGCCCACCGCTGACCGCAGACTCCAAATTACTCAGTGTGCACATACCCTTATATTGCCACTATGACTGCCATTACAGATGCCACTATGACTGCCATTACACTGCCATTACAGCTGCCACTATGACTGTCAATACAGCTACAACCATGACTGCCATTACAGCTGCCACTATGACTGCCATTACAGCTGCCACTATGACTGCCATTACAGCTGCCACTATGACTGCCAATACAGCTACAACCATGACTGCCATTACAGCTGCCACTATGACTGCCATTACAGCTGCCACTATGACTTCCATTATACTGCCAATATGACTGCCAATACAGCTACAACCATGACTGCCATTATACTGCCAATACAACTGCCAATATGACTGACAATACAGCTACAACCATGACTGCCATTACAGCTGCCACCATGACTGTCACTTAAGCGACAGGCAGGCATGTGAGGGCCAGGCACTCCTTCCTAGCTTTGCATCTATATACCCTGCCATGGCTTGCCAGTGACCTCCTGGTATACAGCCCCAGCCCATTCATAGGAAATCTGGTTGGCAATATTTTGCCATTGGTTGTCACCCAGCTTTCCCAGAATCAGACACGACTACTAAGAAACTGATGAACTGACAATTTGTGACCGTCTGTCTCTTCTGTGAATCTGTGACCTACATGATAGAAGATATGGATGGATCCACATGCAGCCTAGTTGCCGCTCTCTCTCAGATCTCTCTATCTTCTCTCTGCCACCCTGCGGCTTTCCTTTGCCCGGCCCTTCGCTCTGCATTATCTTCTCTGAACAGTTGCATCCTGTGCAGACGGCTCGGAGCAGCCCAGATCCTGCGACAAGACGGGGGGCTACAACCACAAGGCTGACACTGACCGCTTATACTCTTTGCATTGCTTCGGTTTATGTCTTACATGTTACATGAGTTGTTAACCAAAAATGTTTTCTTTTAAATCCACTGGTGCCAGAAAGTGCCAAAGATTTATAATTTACTTCTATTTAAAAATCTCCAGTCTTCCAGCCCAGGTATCCCTGTATACTATATGTATACTATATTGTTATATTGTTATGCTGTCAATCCTGTGGCCACCCAGCTGTTGCTAAACTACAAATCCCATCATGCCCGGGCAGGCGCTGTAGGCCCCCACTATGCTGTGATTTGCCATCTCCTCCCTGGCAGGAAGGAAGCCTTTTTCTTCTTCTTCTCTCTCAGAATTGTTCCCTTTTATCAGTCTCTGGCGTTCCTTTGTTTCTCATCGGCCCGGCCTGTAATTATGATGTGGTTTTCCGGACGTCCACCCTGTCATTTCCCCTCCTGTCTCTCTCAGGTAGTCTCCCGGGCTGCGGACTGGCTGGTTGGTAATAGCTGGTGTCATGGCTGTGGTCACAATCACTCCCAGGTAACAGGAGACATGTTCTGCCTCAGGTGTCCCCATTGTCTCAGCTTAAAGGGATCTTCTATATCCTCTCTATGGTTGTGTGAGCTGGCACGTACAAGACAACAATCTATTATAGATCGTGCAATTGCAGTATAGCATTATACTGGGCCCCAGCCACATCTGTACTTATACACATCACCATAGGCAGAGCTGCAGTGTAAAGCATGTGGGGCAGAAAGTGGGGTTGATAGAGCCCATGATGGGATAGGTAGTTGACAGAGCCCATGATGGGACAGGGGATGATAAAGCCCATGATGAGACGAGGGGTTGATAGAGCTCATGATGGGACGGGAGGTTAATAGAGACCATAATGGGACGGGGGATGATAGAACCCATAATGGGACAGGGGGTTGATAGAGCCTATAATGGGACAGGGAGATGATAGAGCCTATAATGGGATGGGGGATGATAGAACCCATAATAGGACAGGGGGTTGATAGAGCCCAGGATGGGACAAAGGGTTGATAGAGCCCATAATGGGACAAGGGGTTGATAGAGCCCAGGATGGGACAAAGGGTTGATAGAGCCCAGGATGGGACAAAGGGTTGATAGAGCCCAGGATGGGACAAAGGGTTGATAGAGCCCAGGATGGGACAAAGGGTTGATAGAGCCCAGGATGGAACAAGGGGTTGATAGAGTCCATAATGGGACAAGGGGTTGATAGAGTTCATGAAAGAGCCCATGATGGGACAGGGGCTGGAGAGAGTCCATGATACAGCCTATGATGGGACAGGGGGTTGATAGAATTCATGATAGAGCCCATGATGGGACAGGGGGTTGAAAGAGACCATGATGGTCGATAGCGCCCTTGACAGGAACTGTCAGGAAATGTTATGAAACTACAATTCCCAGCAAGCCCTGGCAACCTATGGACTGGACTTCAACCTTGGAGAATTCCTAGAATCTGCATGATCAGTGGATGGGGGACCTCCGTCCTACCAGCTGTTGCAAAACTACAATTCCCATCATGCCTGGACAGCCAACAGCAACAGCTCGAGGGCTGAAGGTTCCCCATCCCTGCTTTAACCTGTTGCTTCATATCTATTGCAAAACTACAACTCCCAGCATGCCCTGGCTGGAAACATGAATATAACCAGTTACCATCTTACAAAAAATGTACAGATTTTTAACTTTTTATTAACAAGACAGCAGGCAGAGATCTTGTACTCAGTCAATTAGAACTTTTTATACATTGCTTAAACTTTATTACCATAAGGTGTAATTCCCCTTTAAGAATAGTTTTTCTAACTCTGGCAATGTAAGAGGAGTCGCTCCCAGACTCTATAATACAGTTATTAAGTTCTTGTTGGATCCTGTCCTGTGTGAATACATGAAGTTCGCTCCCCGTATCCTGCCCCTATCTTATGTAACTCTACAGGCGGGGAGGAAGACTATATTTTACTCATTGCCTCGAGCAGGAGAAGGACGAAGAGTCCCTGAGATCACGTTGACTTGCCTGTAGCACATCACGCCACGTTCTCCGAGCCGGGTAAACATGGGAGGTGTTGATAGATGGTATCTTTAATGATTATTTGCTTGGAAGAGAAGAAGAAGCGTGGGCCGCAAAGAAACACAATGTCCCGTCCGTCTAGGGATGGGAACTCATTGGCTGGCAGGAAAGTGGTAGAAGGTGTTGAGTAGCGAAACTGAAATTGTGATGAGATCTTCACCATCCACAAGACGTAACTCCATAGAAGGGGACAAAGCTCCCCATAGATGTAAGAATATCGGGGAGTAAATGTATAATAATGTGAAGAGTCCTTCAAAACACCATGGGAGGAACCAAACCTACCATAGATGTGAGAATATTGGGGAGTAAATGTATAATAATGTGAAGAGTCCCTCACAACACCATGGGAGGAACCAAACCAACCATAGATGTGAGAATATTGGGGAGTAAATGTATAACATTGAGGGTGAGTCCTTCACAACCATCATGGAAGGAACCAAACCTACCATAGATGTGAGAATATTGGGGAGTAAATGTATAATAATGTGAAGAGTCCCTCACAACACCATGGGAGGAACCAAACCTACCATAGATGTGAGAATATTGGGGATGAGTCCTTCACAACCATCATGGAAGGAATCAAACCTACCATAAATGTGGGATTATTGAGGAGCAAATTTACAACATTGTGAAGAGTTCTTCACTGGCTGAAATTGGAAGTAGCCAAAACTTACCACAAACATAAGATTGTTAAGGAGCATATTATTTAATTTGTTCTTCACGAGACCATGAGAGTAGCCACACTTACCATAGGCATTTGAATATTAAATTATTATGAAATATTTTTTTTTGTGAACTACCCCTTTAAGGATCATACTATATAACCTTTGGCCCTCCAGCTGTTTCAAAACTACAACTCCCATCATGCTCTGACAGCTTACAGGTAGCCGCAGGTCAGCGACCCTGCTATAGGATGTAATTTAGTAGCCGGGTGAGGAGTGATAACATGTAACCGATACAATTCTGTCACAACATCTCATGGACTCGGCTCCCGTATAATGTATCACTAGTGACATTCCACAGGAGTCCTGACATGCCAGTCCATGGGGGCCGCAGCCAGCTGTTCACAGTGTACTCCTACTGTACACATCTCGTGCAGACCCCAGTCACCTTACCGTACGTGCCATAGATTCCTCACTTGGTTAACCTCAGGCTTTGTTTTGACAGGATACGAAGGGAAGTCTGTCAGAGAAATAGCAGCGAAACCACAACAATATTATAGTTCATGGGAGGGTGGACACATGTATAGCTCCAAACATGAAGACAAATGGGTCTCTTCCTCCTAAAAAAAAAAAAAAAACCCGATAGTTGTACATGCATCAGTCAGCCTGGGTTGTAGAGACTCACGCAATGTCATGGAGTTGCTTCATAGCAGTCATATGCCTTTGTCTAGCTTTGACCACTTTTATGGTATCGAAATCTCTTGGAAGAGGTCAGTGTTATGGATTTATTCCTCAACAACGCCAAACCTATGGTGAGATCTCTTTAATAGCATTGAGCGGATATTCAAAACCACTTGGGTTCGGCAATGTTCTCAGAATCCAAGCCCTTGAAATGGCTGCAGAAGTTGGATACCCAGCAGGTAGCTATGTTTTCCAGGACTCCCTAGGACAACATTTAACTTCTGCAGCCATCGGGCAGAGCTGATGTCACTTGTTGCTACTCTGGTCCCCCGGGGTCCCTTGACGCTTCCTAGTTAGAGAGAGGACCTGGGTCGTGACTAGAGATGATGGAACAGCGCTAATGTTCAGGTTCGTACAAACTCGAACTATTGGTATTTGACTCCCGCAGTCTTCCCGTTCCATGGGGAAGGTGGAAACAGCCCAAGACCTGCCTGGAAAACAGAAATACAGCCTAGGGCATAGGTTGTATTCTTGTTTTCCAGGCGGGACTCGGGCTGTCTCCACCTTCCCCGCGGAACGGGAAGACTGCGGGAGTCAATTACCGATGGTTCGACTTCGTACGAACCTGAACATTAGCGCTGTTTGATTATCTCTAGTCATAACATGTCAGGACAGATCAGTCAGTCAGTGGAGGGAGACCCGTAGGACCAAAGAGGCAGTACACGGCATCAGCCCTGGAACCCCCTCCCCGGAACTTTAAAAAAAATTAAAAATCACCCTGCCTAGAGTTGTCCTTTAAATGTTGAGTGTTCAGGTTCGGAGAATGTTCGCATCTCTGCTCAACACTACTGTAGGTTGATATTGTCACATAAGGGTGTTTTCCCAGTAGTACAAACAGTGTCAGGCTGGGGTATCTGGGGCCCACCAGAGGAACTGATCCTGTGGACCAACCAATGAAGAACCGGTGAGAAACAACATGTCAGTGTTTGTGCAGGTTTCAAAGCTGGGGGCCCAATGGAGGATCCTCCGGACTAGTACAAACCTCGATGTAACGCGTATTTTCAGGGGTCATGTAATGCTCGGTCCAGAGCACTGTTAGAAGCAATGCCCCGCCCCCATCACGTGAGCCAACCTGCTCCATAGGAGGAAGGTAGGAGGCATTCCCTCATCCTTAGCGCCCCCTGCGCATTTGGCGCCATCAGCAGGTTAGATTAACCTAAGTGGCTGATAGTTCCCTTTAAGGAAACTGAAAATTTCCACAATGCCCGCCAATGCGGGTTGGGGCCTGGGAGCTAAGCTGAAAGTTTCTACATTGGGGCCCATGTATGCCTTCAAAGTTAGCTATGACTCCGTATAAGTGCGGTATGTTATAGTCCTAGTAATTTCATAAACATCTATGAAAACCGATAGACTCTCGTAGCGCAGATCCCTGAGAATTTCATTACCACCAATTAACGAGCGGCAACAAGGTGCGCGCTGTTTATTATGCCTTGTAACCTGAGAATCGCGTAGCAGCTAAATGAAATCACTTAACAGCTTCCACATTTCAGCAGCCGCCATGTAAACAGGGGGACGACCGATAAAGCGCAAAAGACGAACGTCAGGACTAATTAGAGGAACGGCTGCGAGTTACATAAGGGCTGATGACAGCGGGAGAGAAGAGGGCGAAGTGATGTCACATTGTGATAGAATACAGGGAAGGTATGAAAGAGATTAACTGCAGGCGCCAAACGTCCTAATGAGGTGGGAAGAAGTAGAAAAATATAAAAAAAAATCCAGGTTAATATAACAAAAGCGTAATCACCGTATAATGGAGAACTTTGCAACTTCCCTTTCAAGATCTCGGCTTGCTGGCTTCGTGTAATAGAGACAATGATCAGCCGATGACAACGATCATGTGCCAAGTGTTTGGGCAAGGGCTGCATGGACATTGCTAATGATGTCCATGCAGCTTTTACTACCTGATTATCGGTGCGTTAGGTAACTACAATGATACAGTAGTCGGCCCATGTAATAGGACCCTAAATATAACCAACCGTTTAAAGTTCACGTTTCAGTTAAGCCAAAAACACAAAAAAAAAAAAAAAAAAAACACGTGAAAACAAAAAAGCTCATTATGAACTCAGTCTAAGGGCCCTATTACACGGGACAATTATTATGCGGAAAATGGTTACATTGTTCGAATTTAAATGATGATCGTCCTGTGTAATTGCAGGCAACGATCAACCCTAAAATTATCGTTAATCGCTCGCTATAATTCCGCATTCGTTCACTAAGCGTTCAGTGTAATTTCAAACTAACGTATAAACTAAAGTATATCGTTCTGTGTAACATAGTGAACGATTTCATGTTAACAATAAACAATCTTGCTTACAATCATTTATCATTAATTGCAAATCGTTAAAAATTGCTTCGGATCCTAATGCCGCATTTACACAAAGCGATAATTCGCCCAATCAATCGTTTAACGATTTTGAAGCAACAATTAGGTTTTTATACAATCAGCGTTTAGACGAATAAATCTTTATTGCGATCGTTTTTAAGATCGCTTAAGCCCATCTTTGTGATCTGCGAATTTTTTAGCGAATGACAATTTGAGAACATGTTGAAAGATCAAAATGAACGATTTATCGCTCGTCGCTTGCTGTGTTTACACAGCTCAAATGCGATCGTTGTGAAAATTCGAACGAAAATCGTTCCGTGTAAACGCAGCATAAGGCTGTGTAATAGAGACAATGATCAGCTTATCGTTTCTGTAATAGCTATGTGTAATAATGATGTGCGGCCAATGGCTGGTGACTGTAAAAAAAAAAAAAAAAAAAACTCATACATACCTGTCCACACTACCTGATGTCCTGTAGTGTCTGAAGTGACAGGCCTCTCAGCCAATCAGGATAGCGCCACGTCACACTCCCGGTGATTGGCTGAGCGCCCTGTGACTTCAGACACTGCGGGGAGCGGGCCAAAGCTACAGGACATCAGGTAGTGCATTACACTACCCTTGCTAAAAGAGGCCAGTACTGTTTAGTATTGCATTGATAGACCCGTAATCTTTATAATAATCTGGCATGAAACAAGTTAAAGGGGAACTATCAGTATGTTAAGACAGATTTAGGAGGAACCTAGGTGCAGCAGACACTCTCCAATAGGGGGCAGTTAGTAGGTTGTTAGTGGTTACCCCTTCCGGCGCAGTTAGGAGTAAGACTAGTAAAACCATTAGGAGGACTACTCTCCCCAATAGCACTGGTCCGGCCAGATCAGCGCTATGGGGGTGGGCGGTGCCCCTAACCCTCTTAGGAGACTGTGGAGCAATCTACTAACTGCACGTGAACAGCGCCAAGGAGGAAGGTAAGAGACAGAGGCGTCTCCTGCACAATAGGGACGTATCAGCAGGTTTGATTCGTCCAGATTATGCAGAATTGCTTTCATTTTGTGAAGTGCAAAAAAAATAATAAAAAATCAGGTACACAAAAGGAAACAAAGGGATTTCCAGCCAGGACAGTATGATCAGGAAATGTTCCTCTTTCCAGTACAAAGAGTCCAAATAAACAAGAACTGTGATGCTGCAAAAACATCAGACCCCGACAGCTGGTAAGATACGTTATTGTTATGACTTCCTATACAAAATGACCACAATACTGCCCTAGACCAGATTTGCCCCAATACGAATTACATTTGGAATGATAAATGTAGTTAGGGCAGTTTTCTTTCAGAAACAGCACCACATCAGTCCTTAGTTTGTATGTGGTACTGCAGCTTAGTTCCATTAAAATGATTGGAGCAGAGTTGTAATACCACACACAACCTGAAGAACAGGTATGGCGCTGTTTCTGGAAGAAAATAGCTAAATCCTTCTAAACCCCTTTAAAGTAACATCATGTACAAACCGTCAAACATAGCAGAGCTGCTTTTGTCACATGGTCAGTTCCGACATTTGAAAGCAAAAAAAAAAAAAAAAAAGTGTTATTTCAGGGTCTGAGAGTGACATTTAAAGGGGTTGTCCAGGATTAGAAGCCACACAATTTTTTTTATACAAAAACAATGCCACTCCTGTCCTCAGGTTGTGTGTGGTATTACAATTTAGCTCCATTCACTTTAATGGAACTGATCTGCAGGATCACCACCAAACTAAGGACAAGCAGCCATGTTGTTTCTAAGCCTGGACAATCCCTTTAAAGAAAAAAAAAAAAAGTGTATATATCCGATTTCCCCCCCTATCAGCTCTGCTTCATCTCGGTAAATATGAAATAAACCACACGCAGCGTCAGAGACCTTTAGACTCGTTTTATTGAAGCTGAAGACAGTGTCCATTTTGTTCTTTGTTTAAAATACAGACATT
Source organism: Dendropsophus ebraccatus (assembly GCF_027789765.1). Taxonomy (NCBI): domain Eukaryota; kingdom Metazoa; phylum Chordata; class Amphibia; order Anura; family Hylidae; genus Dendropsophus; species Dendropsophus ebraccatus. The sequence goes on from NC_091455.1 coordinate 208,568,472, forward strand.
GCTAGATCGGTAACACAAACACGTACACAAGCTCCACGAGAAGCAGTCATCAGTCCGATATTGATCAGAGTCCTTACAATCAGCTGCCAAGTTGAAAGAAAAAAAAAAAAAACCCTTTAAAAAAAAAATTTAAAGTGCAAGTCGGTAGAACAATAAGAACCAGAGTACAGACAGATCAAAGTCGTATGAATGGAGGAGGAAAGGGAAACCAACTGTAATCAGGTTAAAAGTGACTCTCTGGGTTTGTATAAATAAAGTTGATTGAAAAGGGGTCATACTTTGGAGGCCTTGTCGCGCGTAGCAACCAGACTTTATATTATCACATAGGGGAAAATGGAAGAAACAATCTGATTGGTTGCTTCATTTTCTTGGCTTAAAATGAGGGGGGTCATGGTTACAGGGACTGTACTGTGGCTTCAGACAGGGGCACTGCAGTGACGATTGTATACCATAGCAACCAAAATGCCCATAGCAACCATTTCACCCTAAACTAGACTCAAAAGTGAAACAGACACCCATTGGTTGGTGGATGTTAAACAGCTCTTGAGGCTTAATAAATGTCACAATATCCTACAGTTCTTTAATAAACTATCTATACAGTTCTGGGGAATATGTTACTATGGCAAGAGGAAAAGAAAAACAACCTTGTTACCATAGCAACTGGATTTCATCCTTGACTTAAAACTGAAACTAGGACACTGATTGGTTGCTAAGGGCCGAACAGCTGACACACAAGGCCTGGGACAGAGGTGAGCACATCCTAGGCCTTATTCAATAAACTTTATTTATACAACTCTGTGGAACAAATTGAAGATGTATTATTTATTGTGAAGATATAACTTTATTCAATCGGTTACAGTGTCATAAATAAATATTGTGGAATAATTTTTTTTTTATTTATATATGAGGTTTTGTGCACTTTGGAGATTAAAATGATTTGTTGCCTCCAGTTGTAACTACTTTATTGACCCAGAACTTGACAAACTGATAGAATATGGAAACTGGGACAAGTATGGGCTAGTGTTCTCTGGTATCAGGCAAATCTCCCCAAGGTTCTTTGATAGGCAGCAAATGAAAAATTCCTTCACCGTGATATTTCAAGGATATTTATTACAGATCACCCTCAACGCCAGAGGCAAAGGCGGCCATTATGGGAACACTTAATACTATGTCCTGAACCTTCCCGCTTCTGATACCTCATACCAGTGATCTACACTCTGTGGCTGATACAAAACTACAACTCCCAGAATGCTCTGAGAAGCCACCACTGGTTGTGGATCACTGTATTATACAATGGCGGATCATGGGGGAGATAAGGATGCGTCACTGACATCTATGGCCGCCTTTTTATATTTTTATTAAACTTTATAGATGGGGGGCATCGTCTCGTCTCTGGGTTTAGTCACAGACCCCACACAAAAAAAAAAAGTAAAGTTATCAGCACCACTTATCGGTATGGTTACCCCTTTAACCGAAATACAGGAATTAAAAGGGAATCTACCATGACTTTGTGAGAACAGGCTGATTTTGCATTCTGAGGGGCGACACTCAATATTAGGGTGAACACCCACATTGCAGCTGTCAAACCGTAGTGTAAACATGTGGTCACCCAACGGGAAAAATACAGGTGGTATCAGAAAGGTTGTGCAGCCATTGTATGCTGCATCTTCTGCAACATAGGGACATACCCCTACTCTAAAATCATAAGAGGCCAACTAGAATGGGTGATTCCTACTGTACCATAATCATTACTGTTATATTTTTGGGATGAAACTTTACAAAAAGACAAAAATATATATATTAAAAAAATAGCAAAAGTACGCCTAGTGTCAAATATTGTGCTCCTGTACCAAATATCAGAGAACTTTTAAAACTGCACCCGAAGCAACAAGGCCATGAATACACGGTAGGCTCGGTGATCCCTACCCTAAGGCTCTCCAGCTATTGCAAACCTGCAACTCCAGTCTGTAATGGTCGTGGCACGATGGTAGCTGAAGTTTTGCAACAGCTGAAAAGCAACAGGTTTAGGAACCCTCCAATTTTTAATCATCACTTTGCAGATTAGCCCTTTATATAATGTTATACTGTGTCTTATACTCTAGTTACAGCGAAAGTTGCATCAAAATATTCCTTACTGTTAATAGAAACCTGTTGGGATGTGTACTGGTAGATACAGCCCCAGCATGGTTGAGCTCCTACTGCACACTGGTAACAATGAATTGTAAGAGATGACCATACACTGCCTTGTGTACAGCCCATCTGCCAGTATACATCCCCCAACCTGTACCTCCACAGCTGCTGAAAAATTACAATTCCCATGATACTCTTAATAGCCAAAGGCCTGGAGTTGTAGATTTGCAACAGTTGGAGAGGTGTGTTGGGTAACACTGGTATACATGTATTTGCTCTGCAAAGATGTTGCAGCTGACAGCAGCAGGGTTTCCGATGCAGCTTTGGATGTGAATACAAATCAATAAAAACCAGCATAAAAATGCTAAAGTAAACTATTTGCAAAGTGGCTGATTATTATACGCCAACCTCATCTCTTCGTAGGTTGCTACACAGGACACAGACGTCTGGCCCCCTGTCCATCGGACTCCTTTCATATACATTTAGTCGATAATGCACAGCATTGTCTTGTGAGGTCACATAAAAAAAAAAAAGCATTAAAAACACAAAAGGCAAAAAAAGGCAAGAATGAAAACCTTCATGCACTGCATGGATAAGTCTTAAAAGATCAGCACGGATTTTGCCTATCCAGCCCCTCCCCCCACCCCCTATGTTGTTATATCAGGAACGTCAGATATTATATAAAATAAAACAGGGGGGAAGAAGGGGCGCAGGGGACGTCACGTGTCCCAATTTATCTTCCCCGGGGTGGACTGCGTCACGGGAGCATTCATCCCCTCTAAAAGGCATTGTTCCAATGTCAACACCTTGCAAACATTCACAGTTCTTGGTTCACGAGACGGCGCGTCGGCTGATGCGCGTGCTACGATCTCCTGGTGTTTACACAACTCAGACCCACCGTGAGCGTCGCTGAATCTGCACGACTAGAAATTAAGATGGAATGTAGCTTTAACACCAGCCGGGTCCAGGATTCCTGACCTAACCCTGGGTAACGTCAACATACTGACGGGGCAGAACTACGCCACATTGTCGCGCTCCACGGACCTCCGCCACCAGCCTTCATCTCTTTTTCTTCTGCTGTCTGAGCATTTTTCTCCGCTTGATGATCATATCGTATAGTTTCTCTATGCCCTCCCGCAGGCCGTCGCCGATGATGGCGCAGGTGGGCTGGAGGTGCCACGGCGTAGACGAGCTCAGCTCATTGAGCGCCAGCAATTTCTCGATTTCCGACAGAGACAATGAGTTCCTGAGGTCCTGCTTGTTGGCTACAATGAGAACCGGGACTCCTTGGTTCTCGGAATGTTTAGTAATTTTGTACAGTTCCGTCTTGGCCTCCTCCATGCGTTCAGCGTCCACCGAGTCCACCACAAATATAATCCCGTCCGTGCAGCGGGTATAAGACTTCCACAGTGGCCTCAGCTTCTCCTGGCCTCCAACATCCCAAAAGTGAATGGTGACAGATTTGGAATTGCCCAGAGGAACTTTAATTTTTTCGGTGTTAAATCCTTTGGTGGGGACAGTGTTGACGAATTCGTTAAACTGTAACCGATACAGCACCGTGGTTTTCCCGGCACAGTCCAGCCCCAAGATGACTATGTGCAGCGCCTGAAAAGGAGAGATCCCCGACAGGATAGGAGTCTGCTCCGAAAGGCCGTTCCCCATTTTGTAAAAGTTTATAAATCCAAGTTTACGAAGTCTGAGTCTACTTTAGCAAGTTGCCTAAAAAATATATATAAAATTTGTGTTAAAAAATGCATAAATATGTGTAGTTTTCAGATTACTATTAATCTTAGGCTAGGATTATATAACAGACTGCAAAACCAAAGTTGTTAGGATATGAGGAATCCGGGCAGATCACCCGCAGCTTGCCCCCGCTGGTGCCATAGACTCCATCCTATGGTCATGCAGTCATCCTATGATCAAGTTCATTCTTAGGGTGGACAGCAGAATCTGCCTGACCATAGGATGGACATGGAGAGAAAGGAGCTGTTGCACTGTTGATCATAGGGTGGAGCCTATAGGACCGGCGGGGACGCACGTGGCCGCAAGCTGTGGAATCCGCGACGGGTGGTCTGCTCCGATGCCATAGTGTGTACATACCCTTAAGGCATATACAGTAATATGGCAACCTGCAAGTTTCTCTTAAGCTGGTGGATGTTTGACGACTATCTAGCACCTACAAAACACCAACATAATTCGCTTATATGCACTGAGCACAACATGGTGGCAAAAATAGCAAAAAAAATATTTTCTATTCTAAAACTTTTTTTTACATATTTATCTTACTCAAGTGCAAAATATAAATACTAAATATTTAAAATAAAAGAAACAGCAAACATTTTCCATGTAAAAATATTTTGATTTTATCAACTTGTTTTGTTTTCAATGGCCAACTACTATAGCAAAATAAAACGTAGAAAAGCTTTTTCCAATTTTTTAAGATTTCACAATTTTCATATTAATTTAAAACAGGTATTATGTACCTCTGCACTGTATGCATAGGAAAAAAAAAAAAAAAGCGCTGCGGAATCTGTTGGCGCTATACAAATAAATGTATTATTATTATTAGGTATAGATCAATGGGCCAAGAGGAATATGTTATTAAAATATATATATAATATATATATATATATATATATATATATATATATATATATATATATATATATATATATTACTTTTTTAAATAGCGGAGGAAAAAATGGCATGTTTCTGGAAAATAAAACATGAGCATTGACTTTAGTGAGGGTGCAGAAGCCTTCTCCTGTGCGCCCCCATACAGAGTGGTGGAGCGGGAGGCTGTGTTGTAGGCGTTTACTAATACATGATGGCAGAGCTAAATTATGCATGTAGCTACTAGACCGCAGACACGGCTCACATCAATACATAAACTGTGAGTGACAGCGGAGACATGGATAATCCCCCCGCCTGCACCCCCCCTCCATACGCTGACTTAGGCCGATCCTGGTCTGATAATGTGCAGAGAGGAAAAACAAATCCTGCAGGAAAAGGGGTGTTGGCTGATCCTGAAGCCTCCAGCACAATGATCAGGCTCAGCACTAGATCACATGTGACGCCCGCAGGGGGTGGGGGGGGGGGCCCTGGGAACCGGCCCAGCTGTTTCAGCCAAAGTGGCCAGGAATAGTTTTACTAGGGCAACTGTATATACAGGGTATACAGTGCTATGTGCAAGGTGCAGGGGCTCTGCAGTATACTCCATGGGGGGGGGGGGTGCACGGCTCATCGAGGCCGCTACACTGCAAACCTGTCAGGTCGTGATGGAGCTAAGTAGACAAGGATTAAACACAATAACACCCCCACCGCCCAGCCCCCCACTGCTTGGTCTGCAATATAGTTACAATGCACTAATCTCCTGTGTGTTAGTAGTGTAGTAAGGCTATGGGCATTGTCTAGAGATTGCAAAAGTATGTGCACCCCCAATACCCTCCCTTACCTAATCTCTAACAGACTGTATACGCTGATCTATGTCAAGCATAATATAATCTGCTAAATTATGTGTACTACTTAGATGCAAAAGTATGTGCACCCCCAATATCCTCCCTTACTTAGTCTGCAATATAGAATGTATGTACAGATCTATGTCAGGCATACTATAGTCCGCAAATTATATATGAACAGTAAACACCTGGAGGCAAAAGTATTTGAACCCTGACTACTGTGAATCTCCTAGTCTACAACAGACAGATCATATTGGTGCACTGTATCTGTATTGTAGACATCACAGTATTCAGGGGGCACTTACTTTTGCATCCGGGTGTTCACTGTTCATATTTATTTTGAGGACTATAGTATGCCTGACACAGAACTGTACATACAGTCTTATATTGCAGACTAGGTAAGGGATGATATTGGGGGTGCACAAACTTTTGCAATTGGGTCCTTTCTGCTCCTAGACACTGATAATATATAATATATAGTAAGACTATTGTCAGGGTCTAGGAGCAGTAAGGACCCGACTGCAAAAGTTTGTGCACCCCCATTACTATCCCTGTCTTATCTGCTATAAGGACACCACATCGGTATAGATCAGACACAGAAACTATTACCAACACTGATCACACAATGTCACCTGCAACAGTAGGTGCACCCCTAACACTAACCATCTTCAAGATGGATAGTATGCACTGGTCTATATCAGGCATTACATAATCTGAACAAAGTGCAAAAGTATTTGCACCCCAATACAGCTCTACCCTAGTCTCCAATAAAGTATGACCTGAGCACCCCAAATCACACTCTCTCTTTCTAATTTGCACAAAGTAATCTGCAAAACTTGCCCTAAGTACAGCAAATACCCTGATGCAAAAGTTTGTGCATCCTCAGTCAACATCTTCCTCTAGTCTCCAGTATCCAATCTGTGGCATGCTGGGAGTTGTAGTCTTACAACAGGTGGGAAACAAAGTTGGAGAACCCAGGTGAGATGCAATAACTTGCTGGCACATAAGGGGCAGTATTGAGGCTACTGCAAAAGTATGTGAACCCCAATAGTATCCCCCTCCCTATCCTACAATACAGACACCATGCACTCATCGATGTCTGACACGATGTAATGCAAAGCTACAGTGAAGACCCGGATGCAAAAGTATGTGCACCCCCTGTACTGATTAGACATTATATTTACAACAATGGGGATAACTGTGACCCCACCAGGAGTGATGCATATACCAGGCCAGTGTAAAAGTATGACAAAACGACAGTGCAAAAGTATTCACCCCCTGCAGACCGGGCCAGGGCGCTGTCTCCTGCCAACAGCAGAACCCCCTGTGTGTGACCACCCTGAGGACACCTACCTGTAATGCAGAGGCGCTGTCAGAGCTGCAGTATCCGCAGGAGCTGCACATCCCCCGGCGTCCCCGGCAGCCGCACCGCACACACTGAGGGCAGCACATTACCAGCCGAGTGACTGAGCGACAGGCCACGCCCCCTCCCTAGGCTCACACGCTGATTGGTCGCCGCCGTACTCCCCCTCTGTAGACTTGTCTCGCCTCCTGATTGGTCGGTACTCTTGTCCATCATGTTTATTGTCTCAGTTCGGCTCTTGGCGCCAAATAATAGAGTGCGACAATGATCTGTGGAGATTAACGGGAGCCCGGAGGGGACATGGCAGGTACTGAGGCGGGGGCGTCACGGTAACCACAAGCTGTACTGTGAGAAGGGATGGAGGGACAGTGCCCAGGTATATGGTGCATGCCCCTAATATTCCCCACATCACACTCCTAAAGCTACACACTCAGAGTGGACCCCTCAATATACAGACCCCCAAATATATACAGACACCAGACACCTGAATACATACAGACCCCCAAATACTTGCAGATGCTAGAATGTACCCCTAATACATACAGACACCAGAACATACCCCTAAATACAGACACCAGACCCCCAAATATATACAGACACCCAAATACATACAGACACCAGAACAGACCCCTAAATACAGACACCAGACCCCCAAATATATACAGACACCAGACCAGACACCCAAATACATACAGACACCAGAACAGACCCCTAAATACAGACACCAGACCCCCAAATATATACAGACACCAGACCAGACACCCAAATACATACAGACACCAGAACAGACCCCTAAATACAGACACCAGACTCCCAAATATATACAGACACCAGAACAGACCCCTAAATACAGACACCAGACCCCCAAATATATACAGACACCAGACCAGACACCTGAATACATACAGACCAAATATATACAGACACCTGAATACATTCAGAAACCAGAACAGACCCCTAAATACAGACCGCAGAGCAAACCCCCAAATATATACAGACACCAGACCCCCAAATATATACAGACACCAGACCAGACACCTGAATACATACAGACACCAGAATAGACCCCTAAATACAGACCGCAGAGCAGACCCCCAAATACATAGACACCAGAGCAGACCCCCAAATACATACAGACCACAGAGCAGACCCCCAAATATATACAGACACCTGACCCCCAAATACATAGACACCAGACCAGACACCTGAATACATACAGAAACCAGAACAGACCCCTAAATACAGACTGCAGAGCAGACCCCCAAATATATACAGACACCAGACCCCCAAATACATACAGACCACAGAGCAGATGCTAGAATGTACCCCTAATACATACAGACATCAGAACATACCCCTAAATACAGACCACAGAGCAGACCCCCAAATACATAGACACCAGAGCAGACCCCAAAATACATACAGACCACAGAGCAGACGCTAGAATGTATCCCTAATACATACAGACACCAGAACATACCCCAAATACAGACCGCAGAGCAGACCCCCAAATATATACAGCCACCAGACCCCCACATACATAGACACCAGAGCAGACCCCCAAATACATACAGACCACAGAGCAGACGCTAGAATGTACCCCTAATACAGACACCAGAACATACCCATAAATACAGACACCAGACCAGACACCTGAATACATACAGAAACCAGAACAGACCCCTAAATACAGACCACAGAGCAGACTCCGAAATATATACAGGCACCAGACCCCCAAATACATACAGACCACAGAGCAGACGCTAGAATATACCCCCAAATACATACAGACCACAGAGCAGACCCCCAAATACTTACAGCCACCAGACCCCCAAATACACACAGACCACAGAGCAGATGCTAGAATGTACCCTTAATACATAAAGACACCAGAACATACCCCCAAATACAGACACCAGACCCCCAAATGCATACAGAACCCAAAATGTACCCCCAAACACATACAGACCCTAAAACATACCCCTTATACAGACCGCAGAGCAGACCCCTAAATACATACAGACACCAGAACATACCTCCAAATACATACATACAGACACCAGACCCCAAATACATACAGACCCCAGAACACACCCCGAAATGCATATAGACCACAGAGCAGACCCCTAAATACATACAGACACCAGAACATACCTCCAAATACATAAATACAGACACCAGACCCCAAAATACATACAGACCCCAGAACGCACCCCGAAATGCATATAGACCGCAGAGCAGACCCCTAAATACATACAGACACCAGAATGGACACCTGCATACAGACCCCAGAATGTACCCCTAACTATATAAACACCCCAAACTGGACACATAAATAAATACACACCTTAGACCTGTCCCCTAATACATACAGACCCCAGACGTACCCCTAATATATAAACACCCCAAACTGTACCCATAAATAAGTACACGTGCTAGACCTATGCCCTAAATACATACAGACCCCAAAATGTTCCCCCAAACACATACAGACCCTAGAACATACCCCTAAATACATTCAGAACCCAGAATGTACCCCCAAATTCATATAGACACCAGCCCGGCCACCTGCATACATGCAGGCACCAGACCCCCAAATACATACAGACCCCAGAACTTACCCCCAAATGCATACAGACACCAGACCGGACACCTGCATACAAACAGACCCTAGAACGCACCATGAAATTCATAATATTGCAGAGTGGGGTCATCGGGTGCTGAGGAGCATAGTGCATATAACATTGACTCTATAATTGCAGAGAGCTAACCTCATCTGGTATCAGCACAAAGACTGTGTACACTGGGAGCTTCATGGCTGAGCAGCTGCATGCATGCATGCCTTACATTACCAAGCACAATGCCAAACGTCAGATGGATGGGTGTAAAGTGGTCACCACTGGATTCTGCCCCCCCTATTACTACCCCCCCCCCCCCCCCCCCCTCAAACCACCATTACCAGAGTAGTGCAGGAGAGAAGTCTACACTTCATAGACATACTAATACGCTGTAACGCACCCTTTGAAATTTAAGTCTCTTACAGACTTGCACCATGGAGTTTTGGATTGTTTTTTGTTTTTCCTCTCGGTCAGTGATCTGTCCGGCATTGTTTGTAGTCATGAAGGTCTCAGTAATTTTGTACTTGAAACATTTGCTCATGGGATGTGACAGTAATAACAGAACAGAGCAGAAAGTCGCACGTTGAGGAACTTCTCCCTTCCATGTTGCTTTTTTTGCTGTGCGAGGAATTTCACATATCCGTGGCGAACGCCACACTGCAGAGATGGCGTTTTATGAATTATTTTTGTTCTCTCATAAACTCTCTACAGCCTAGATAACCATAGGGGCAAATATACATAGCATAAAGGCGGACTGTGTACAGTGTCCACTCATGTAGCCCTATCCTGTGTTAATACAGGTTGGTAGAACATATACATAGCATAAAGGCGGCCTCTACATGGTGTCCAGTAGAGATGAGTGCAACTCAAGCATGCACAAATCCGATTGACATTTCATTACCGGTGGCAGAAGTTGGATGCAGCCCTAAGGAGTCCTGGAATACATGGATGTGACCCATGGCCATAGGCTGTATGCATGTTTCACAGGACTTCCCAGGGCTGCATCCTACTTCAGCCATCGGTATTCAAATATGGAACAATCGGACTTGAGTAGTACTTATCAGACATGATTAAGGGTTAAACATACCCCATAACGGGTTGGTTTTGACATAAGGATCGTGTTTTTTTGCAATAAAAACGTTTGGATTAGAGAACACTTTAACTACCTCTTTATTCACACTCGTCTCTAGTGTCCACTATTGTAGTCCTATCCAGTGTTAATATAGGTTGGTTGAACATATAGCATAAAGGAAGCCTATGCATGGTTTTACTAATATAGTCCTGTTCTATGTTAATATGGGTTGGTGGAACATATACATAGCATAAAGGTGGCCTATACATGGTGTCCACCAATATAGTTCTATCCAATGTTAATACGGGTTGGATGAACCTCTTCAGCTACTAAGCAAACCTATAGGTCTCCATAGTTACAGACTACAAATAAGCCCTGTGTAGTCTGATCTAGCAGTCATACTACTAATATACTTAAGTAAATGGAGGTGTTCTGCAATATCCAGAGTTTTATGCAGTTTAACCCCATTGCTCCTAAAACATGCAGAAAAAAACCTTTGTGAACATACTTTTAAATCTGCATCAGTGTATATCTGGCCGTAGGTCACTATCGTATTACTGTAATGCATCCTCTCTATAACTTCCTTATTACAGACGTAGCACTCACATAGTTCTGTAAACACAAATTTACATCAACATTGATGTTATGTAAATTAGAAGAAACAGATTAAGTCAGTCTAAAACCATCCATATGTCCAGTGAGACGCTGTAACCAGTGGATCGGTGGTGTGACCGGGACGAGGTCAGGACGAGTCTTCAGCTTCCGCCTGTAAACAAGAATCTGCTTCATAGCTGCCGACGATCTTCCAGGCAAAATCTTTCTACGTTTAGGATTGTAGAGGACAGATGTGACTAGAAGAAAAGAACGGGGGATAAGAGTGCTGCATCCTCGCCAAATCCAAGACTGAGGTCATCCGAGGTGAAGACATCACAGCTTCTGTTTTTTTTCCCTTCCAGATGATACAAGTATATTCACGACTCCTAACATTCGAGAGAAACAAGTATAACATGTGTAGCCTATAGGGCTATAGTGAACCGGCTTTTTGCAGACTGCGCATGCAGTATTATGCTTTTTTTTTCTTTCTACTTTGTTGCACTTGTGTCAGTTTTTACTGTATTTTTAGTGTTGTGTTCATGAATAAGGTGACAATGGTTGTAGGCCCCTCTCCCCTGATAAGGCCAGGTATTGGGATTTTACCTACTTGCACCATACCTATATGACTACACTTATATATACTGCCCTCTGAAGAGACTGGAGATGATCAGAGGGTGACAGAGAGATGTTCTGGATGAAGAAGAGGAATGCTGGAAGCACGTCAATGAGAACAGCTCCTGGAAAGTTATCATTTGTAATCACAATACCCAAGGAACAGAGAGACAGTAATCTATAAACAATTTATAGAAGATAACACATTGTGCTAGCCTGACTGCGCCGTACAGGAAACTGCTACCATATATGGACTGGCCTATCAGAGTGTGACATGTATGTGTTTTGTGACTTGGAACCCTGCCTGTATTAAATGTTTACATTTCATATGGATACACTACGCATGTGTAGTACCGCCCCATATTCTGTCTATAAAATGTGATTACCATAATAAAACTTGGGCCATTTATCCAGGCTAATAATCATGATACATTGTCTTATCTGTTTCTGTGATTTATAATTGACTAGTTGGTAATACTGCATGTTACAGCTCTAGATATATTTAAAAACCATCCATCCTGGGAGGACCTGGCTCCATAGAGTGAGGTCAACATATAAATTTAGACTTATCACCCCTCATTCACTCTTAAAGGGTTTTTTATTCCTAACAAAGTTATGAATAACTATGTAAACGTGGGGGATCGGATCGCTGGGTACCATGTGATCTTCAGAAGGGGGATGCCAGTCTCCTGTTAGAATGGCAATGGGTTGCACATGCACGCTGCATCTCCATTAACTCTCTATGGTAGCTACTGGAAATACCCCAACATTGTACTGGTGGTCAGACCCCCAAGATCAGCTACACTATGGATAGGGGATAACTTTGCCAGGTGGGAATACCTCCTTAATAGGGCCAAGTTAAAATTTCATATACAACCTATACCAGGAAGTGTTCCTTGTACAGATGAGTGAATTTGTTGTAAGTTCGGGTTTGCAAAACTTAATTTCCGGCAGCTAGAGAAGTTGGGTAGAGCCCTGGGACTACCTCGAAAACCGGGATACAGCCTATGGTCGGGGTTTTGCAAACCTGAACTTACTGTAAAGTCGCTCATCTCTAGTTCCTTTTCTCTACCCTTGGCTCATGTGTCTTCAATCCTCCTTTGGTTTCTGTCTTCTATCTGTAATTTTGTTTATCTGTTTGTTTTGCTGTTGAGTACCAGCCTGTGCCTGCCTTGCCCTTGTCGGCGGTCCTGGGAGAAGACAAATCCTGGCATCGACAGGAAGGACAAAATACAAAAGTTGTGTCTTATCCACTACCTAAGAAAATGGGCTTCAGGTCCAAGTATTTTCACACACAAAGGGGGCATTCACGCTGTCTGTTCATTATGATGCCGGGAGCTCGGAAACTGTTTAAATTTTCAAGCTACTATACTGACATGCTGTGAATGAATGATGATGCTGGGAGCTCCAAACTGCGATCTGTAGCACGTTGTTCGTATTCACGGACCGTGCCCGGAATGTGTGAAGGCCCCAAAACCCTTTTACACTCATTTTATCCAATTTTTTTTTCTTTTAAATTTTTTTTATAGTTTGCTTTTATAGCTACAACAGCTTCCTACACTATGTGCTCTACATACCAGTATGTCGATGTATATCGCTGCGCACCTGTGCTGGGCCCTGAGTTCAGCACACTAAATACAGTCTACGATCTGTCCATTTTCGATTATATATTATAATTATACAAGACTCCAAAGATATAGACTCAGATATGGACCGAATATAGTCATTAGTGGCTATACTGGATTTCAACATTCCTGATCCTTTGTTGTCATAGAGGATAGGCTGCCACCAGAGGAGTCTGGCTGCAGCTTTCTCTCCTTTGAGAGAACATGCACACTAAAGCCAAGCTTGCAGGTGTATGGCATTGTTAGGAAGAATGCCTATCACCTAAATGAATGTTCAGCTGACAGGTGTATGGCTATCTCAAGACCCTGCCTACACTGTCCTGGCATTTGAAATTAGACGTCAGCATAGTGTAAGTGGAGGTGCAGGACAAAGCTGGCGATGTCCAGCAACCACGTTGTCCTTCCCTCTATTATGTGAGACCAGGACCTGGAAGAGGAGCAAGAAAGGAGAGGTGAGTATTATCACCTTAACTCAATTCACATCACATCCACTCAATTTCAACAGTGTGTGAACATAGCCTTATTAGGTTTTCAATCCACTCCTGGTTGTGGTTGCAAAATACTGAGCAAAAATACATAGCCTGAGAATACATTTTGATACATTTGAAAACACTCCGAAAATGCAATGCAACAGGACAAGGCCTTAATCTACTCAATGAAACTTTCTAGAGAGAAAACCAAACCAAAGGGATCAATAAACTTTAAATGGTAGGTAAAACTAGCAGTCACAGAGGAAATCCTTCATATAGACCCACCATGTAGTTACTAAGAGGATTAGTGCCTTCTACGTGCTACAATGGTGCAGGTCTGGTTTGGTGGGTGGGGGTGTTCATTTACCTCACACCCTCTTTACTTTCCCTCTTCCCGTAGGCTTTGTTTGATCACAATGTCCTGGGAGCAGCAGAGCTTCACCCTTGTGCTCTGCTGTAATTATTTTTCCTGCAGCTGCCAGTGACGGACAATGCTTTACATCACTGCACTTCCAACCAGCTCTGCACAGAATGAGCTATTAACCGGCACAACCTCCAAAAATTTTTCTCATTTCATTGGTCACGCAGAAGACGACGTTCCTAGAAACAAGACAACAAGAGCTGTTTGAGCTTGTTTGTGGCCCGGAGTGATTTTTCTATTGTGTTCTAAGGTCACGTGGAATGAACTTGGGCACGTTGTCACTTTCTTCTATATGATGTACTTGTTTGAGCGTAGGACAGATCCATGTGTTGGCTAATTGTTTCAAAATTATCAACCAAAAGAAGCATATTCCGAAATAAGAAATGGTAAACAGCGCAAAACCAAGAATCCAGTGCATGGTTTTACAAACCTATTAGCATTGGGTAACATTGGGAAAATATCTTATTTTGTGGAAGTCCTACAAATTAACCCCTGACCGGTTCCCGAAACTGAACACATCCTGCATCTAGCTACTGTGGAATTAATACAAGGCCTACGTGGAACAAGAAGTGAATCTGTTGAATTTTTTCACAGCTCACATTAACACACACTGAGGAGCAAAGTCTAAGGGCCCTATTACACGGATCGATGGTCTGCCAAATCAGCCTGATATGGCCGACCATCGATCCATGTTATAGAGACCATGATCAGCTGATGTCTCGACCTAAAATCACAACCTTTGCCACGTGTAATAGCGATGTGTGGACGATGGCAAATGATTGAATAAATGTTATATATATGTTATATATACCTCTTAGCACTCCCGGTCTTCTCCTGCCCTCTGCTTTCAGTGATTGGCTGAGCAGCCTGTCAGCTCAGACAGGCTGCTCTGAAGCTGCGGCGCTGGGAGTGAAAGAACAGGGCAGCCCTTGCGAAACGATCATCGATCAGTGTAATAAGCTCAGTAAGCGAGCGCCGAACTAGCAGATTGGGCCGCCATCAGGCCATTATTGATGGCCCATCTAATAGGACCCTAAGGGCCACTATTACACAAACCAATAATCAGCCGAACGGCACTCGCTTACAGAAAGTCAGAGACGTGTAATAGGGACCTAAGAGGTCACTGGTTTTCACCCTGTAATCCCTTTACATGGCTCTGGACTTTTCTACAGGAAACCACTGGGTCACTGCTCTTTAAGTATTTTCCAATAGCAATGGCTATCATATAGTATTACAGCATACCATACAGAAGACTTGATCAAACAGACCGAGATAAGGGAAGGCAAAGTTTGGACAACAGAGGTTACAGGCAAAAGGTTCTTTAAAGCAGCAAGTGAAAAGAATAAGAGACTGAGTCAGAACTAACAAAACACTTCTTTAAATATTTTGTTCATCTTGTAGGATCTATGGTCAGAAGAAGCATGTCTTGATAAGTATATGTATAGTGCCAAGGCATTGGGGAAGGAAGTGCCAAGGCATTGGGGAAGGAAGGGCAGTGTGCACTGGCACAAGAGCTAGCAAGTTTAAGTCAGTTGAAGAGTGCCTAGAATAAGGGCCCTATTACACGGGGCGATCATTGTGCGAAAAATCATTATATCGTTCGTATTTACAAAGAAAATCGCTCTGTGTAATTGCAGGCAACGATCGAAAAATCGTTTGTCTGTGTCATTGATCGTTTATTTAGATCTGAACCTAAAATTATTGTTAATTGTATTTGTGTGAGCTCTCCTGAGGAACGATTAGTGACCATATAACGGCGTAAAAACGATCGTTCGTAATAGTAATCAGTGAATCTAATACCCTCAGAATCATTCGCTAAAAAATCGCTAGTTATCGCTACGTGTAATACGGCCTTGATAAAGATGTTGGCGAAGTGGACCCCACAGGAAACACCTGGTGGTCAGCAGTGATCACCAAGTGGGACAATGAGGAAAAAGCCTAGCAGCCACATTGTTAAGAACAAGACAAGAGGTGTTACACCTGATGATGGCGAAAGTAATCTGAAGTTTGTACCTTTCTGTACCAGCCTGTAGTCATATTGCTGCTGGAAACTATAGAGCAACATGTTCTCTGGAGTTTAGTATCTATGAATGTCCTGCACACCTAATAATAAACCTTTATCCAGCTTTGGACAATGCACCTAAAGTTTTCCCTCCAAAAATATAACATCTGCTAGACCAAATGGCAAGTGTGACTCTACTGGAAGTCTCAGATCTCAGTGAACTACTTAAGAAAACATTGAAGATGTAAGATGTTTATCGACACAGGTGCAGTGCCTACACAGACCATAGAAGTAGAGAAAGTGCCAGTAAAGACTGATCTAACTGATCTGAAACCATAACCCTACCTTTACAGATACCAATTACACATATTCTATCGTTATTTTAGAATATGCTGAAAGACAACGATCAGCCAACGTCATACATGTCGGCTGTTCATTGCCTTTTAACATGAGCTATTACACGAAGCGGCCGGCTGTATAACAGCGTCCATTGCTATGCAACGGACACTGTTAAACGCTGTGTGAACTTAGCCTATGGGAGTGTTCTGTCCTCAGAAGCGGATGTTGGGAGAAAGAAACACAGGGCTGCTAGTTTTCAACATGTCTGATACACAATCTGCCGCCAAAAGAGTTTGACAGTGCCTTACACCCCTCTCCCCATTCAGAATAAATGCAAGCAAGATGCCTTTCATCACAGAGGAATCTTATTGGCTCCAATCTTTTATTCTGAAGCAAGACAATGACCCAGACATATGGCCAATGCCATTAAGAACTATCTTCAGCTTAAATAAGAACTTGAAAATGATCATATGACCCCCCCCCCCCCAAAGGAACCCCGATATCTACATCATAAAGAGATTACAAGAAGAGACAGAAGGCTCTAAGCAGTGACATCCACAGGAGATACTGTATTTTCTGCCATATAAGACGACTTTTTAACCCCGAAAAATCAGGGTTAAAGTCGGGGGTCGTCTTATACACCGGGTATGGTCGCCCGTATGGTCCCATCCCCACCGTATGGGGCGACCACTACAAAAAAAAACCTTTAACTCACCTAGCCTGGCCTCCACGCACCTCCCGCACCATTCCCGGCGCAGGCAGTGTGATATACACTACCTGCACCAGAGACAGAGATCGCCGAACCTCTCCCGGGCAGCCGAGGGAGCTTCGTGAGAATGAGAGAGGCTTCGGGAACTTTCGACGCCTCTGTTATTCTCCCGAAGCTCTCCTGGCAGTCGAGCCTCTCCGATGAGACACTCAGCTGCCCGGGAGAGGTTCGGTAGTGTACGTCATACTGCCTGTATCGGGAACAGTGCGGGAGACACGCGGAGGCCGGGAATGGGCCCTAGGTGAGTTAAAGGTTTGTTTTTTCTTAATTTAGCTGCAGTTAACCCCTGCCTGACCGCAGCAGAGAGGTTAGCATTTTCCGGCGTATAAGGTGAACCCCTGACAATTTTCTTAAAAGTCAGGGGTCGTCTTATATGCCCAGTCGCCTTATACGCTGGAAAATACGGTACTTAAGGTGGCTATACATCTTCGAAAAGTGTCAGACAAATGATCATTTGGCTGACAGTTCTCTTTCCCATCCTCCCCATAACCCGAAAGTTCATGTGTTCTCTATAGGGAGATGTAAGACACAATGAGACAGCTCTGGTACCAGCTTATCACAAAAAGGCTGGCCAGTGAAAATCAATGACGCCTGAGTCTGGAGGGCCGCCTCCCATACGCCTTAAAGGTTGCCATATACTTAGATAGTTGTCAGCAAACTCTTTCAGCTGACTCTCGCTGACTTAGGGTACTATTACACGGAACGATAATCGACCCGATTTGGCCGATTATTGTTCTGTGTAATAAAGACAACGATTAGACCTATAATCGTCAGGCGCTGACCGCGCACCGCTACATGTAATAGCGGTGCGCGGCCGGCGACTGACGATATACATTACCTATCCAGGCTGCAGGGCTCCTCTTCCTCTGTACTCCTCCCCGAGTCCTCGTGCTTCAGCTTCAGAGTGGCCTGTCAGCTGAGACAGGCCACTCTGAAGCTGGAGCGCGCGGACCCGGGGAAAAGCACAGAGGAAGAGGAGCCCTGCAGCCTGGATAGGTAATGTATGCAGTTAAAACAAGGGCTGCAAGGATATCAATAACGATGTCCCTGCAGCCCTTGTTAAACGATTATCGGGCCGTGTAATAGTCCCAGTAAATGAGCGCCGATCTAGCAGATTGGCGCTCGTTTACATTTATTATCGGGCCCCCATTGTCCCTTCTAATAGTACCCTCACATGTTCAACTGAGTGCCTATATGTTTTCAGTGGTGAGAGGAAATAAGTCACTGTCACACTCCCTAAATTCAGCACGTCCAAATCTTTCTCCTGACATCTGCTGTTGGGGGAGAGAGACGGTGGTTACATAATAGTCCTATCGAAATTGGTGCGTTTGGTTGACTTACGTCTATTGTGTATGGGTTAGTTTTGGTGTCATTAGTCATTGCCAACAATAAAACAAAGGGCTGGACAATTAGAATTGCAAGCTGTATCTTCTGTTGGGTGGGAGACATTAGGGTATAGTTGGGCTTGTGAACGGGGAGAGAGACGTTGCCATACACCTCTGGCCGCTTATATCCCTGAGAACAGAAGATTCAATATGTCCAATGCTTCTTACTCAACATCTGCTGTCGGGTAGAGGCAGGAGGCCACCATACACATTAGATGGTCCGATCCATTATAGTTGGCAGGTTTAGACGTCTATAATGTGTACAGCTAGCTTGAATGCCTGAAGCAATGCCCATAATGAATGCATTAAGAAATATTTGTATGATTGTGGCCAACTCTTGGTGTCTATGGCAGTTTCAGATAAGGTCCTTCTAAGATGACCTCAGATTGAGGTTCTGTGGCCTCAAAAATCTAAGAAGTTAGTTAAGTAGTGTACAAATATGTCTAGTGTCTAGTATGGGGACAAGTATTCACCAGATATTGGAATATCTGCCCAACCAGTAAAACATAAGGCAGATAAAATCTCTCTTTATATCTGGTTTCCTTTAAAAAAAATGTGAGGACCAGATCTTTTATATAGACTATAGTTGGTTTTATGGCTTTGGTTTTTGAGGTTAGTAAAGGGGCCATAAATGAGCAGATGCCCCACAAACATTTATGGCCTATAAGACATTTGCCTATCTTTAGGCCCTTTATGCGCCACCAATAGGAAAAGAATAGGATCTATAGACTCATTGTATAGAGATGTTTTAACAATGCCCTGTAGGCTGTACAGAGTACATTTTCTCAAGCAATATTTTCTATTCAGTGGCCAAATCTGGAGGTCCTCTTTCCTTACAAGTAGACTTGTATGGCATTATGTTTGGGGCTGTTTCCCCTAAGGCCCTTTTACACAAGTCAACGGGTTGCAGAAAATGAGCGCCATATTCTGCCCCTTCACAAGGCCAGATTAATATGCAGCTGAACCACATGAACAATCACTGCATCATTCAATGCATCATTGTGTGCCACACATCAACGACAATGATTCTTTCAGTGGGCTGCAGAAAAGATCTAATCATCCTATGAACAAGCATTTGCTTTAGTGGCTGATTGCTGGTCCTTTTATATGGGCAGATTGCCTGGAAACGCTCATTTGCCTGATGATCGGTCTCTGGTAAAAAGGGCCCATCCTTTACATGTACTCTGTATATGCATAGATATCTATAGAGTAACACTACAGATCACTTTACATAACAAAGTATCACTCAGTCCTGCATACAATTGTTTGTATCATGGGACTGCTTACCCCTAACACAATGAGCAGGTCTCAATTTTCTCCGGTGATATAGTCATTTAAAAAAAAAAAAAAGACCTGGGGTACTTTGAGACCCCATAGCGGTGCCCCAGGTTCCTTTATTGATTTGTATTTATTATTTATATAATTAATGATAATATTTAGTTACATAGAAAAACTTTATGTATAGCAGTTTTTGATTCCTACTCCAGTCTGCTGATCCAATAGGGCATAGCACAATGTGGAGTAGCATTAAAGGGGTAGTTCACCAAAAAGTTTTTCTTCCAAATCAACTGGTACCAGAAAGTGACAAAAATGTGTCATTTACACACACACACACATATATAATAAAAAATCTCTCAAATCTTCCAGTACTTATCATCTGCTGTATATCCTGCAGGAAGTGGTGCAGTCAGACGCAATGCTCCCTGCTGCCACCTCTGTCCATGTCAGGAACTGTCTAAAGCAGTAGCAAGTAGAAATAGAAATCCTCTCCTGCTCTCCAAACTGCAAAGAATACACCACTTCCTGTAGGACATACAGCAGCTGATAAGTACAGGAAGACTTGACATTTTTTAATAGAAGTAAATTACAAATCTCTGGTACTTTTTGGCTCCAGTTGATTTGAAAGAATTTTTTCGGTGGTGAATTGCCCCTTTAAATCCTATGGCTTCTACTCTGCCCTCCCCCATTCTTTACACCGCAGCTTGGCTTATTTAGGCTGGTTGCTGTGTATAAGTTAAATGTCAGTGCATGGGGAGCTGATTTCTTATACAGCAAGGACAGAATGATTATAAACTAAGAAGAGATAAAGATTATCTGTTAATGGTGCACATGGCGGGGAATGAGCTGTCAGTGGGGGAGGGGGGATTCAACTCTGATTTACCACTCACAACACAGCTGCAGGATTCCTTCTGGACAATATAGATACAAAGCACCCGCCTAATCTGATTTCCATGATAGTTGACCATAAACGTAACGTGTTATTTAATAAGCGTGCAGTAAATTAAAGGTGACCTCCTGCACTGGGGGGGGGGGTGGGGGGGGCACTTATTTATTTTATTGTATGCAGAAATAGCAGCAAAGGAAACTGATTAGCAGTTTCCCTGCATAATGTAATCAGTATAAGATGGAGTAATGGCTCTATCTCCCCTGAGCAGACAGTCCTAACCTGGTTCTCGTTCCCGACTGACGTCACCGATCTCCTCAGATCTCTGATGCCGCTACTTCTCCTGATGTGGAAACTATTTGTTTCGAAAACGTTAATTACAATCATCAAATCGTCTATTCTTCACACACGTTTCCTCGCAAAATCTTCCTGCTTCTCATTTACTTTTCTCTCTGGTTTGATCTAAACTTTCTTTCAAAGAGACAAAAAAAAAAAAAGTTTTGAGAATGCAGGAGGCGATTAGAATTGCAGATACAGTAGAATAATCATCACATGTACAATGAAAAGAACAAAACAAAGAACACACAGCCCCAGGCCAAAAGGAAGCTATAATATTGTGTAAACTCTCCAATACACAGTATAGACAACAACATAGTATCACACTCTCCATAGGGGGCAGTATTATACTATATTCATATATATGGGAGCAGTACTATAGCAGTTATATTCTTGTATATAGGAGCAGTATTATAGTAGTTATATTCTTGTATATAGGAGCAGTATTATAGCAGTTATATTCTTGTATATAGGAGCAGTATTATAGTAGTTATATTCTTGTATATAGGAGCAGTATTATAGTAGTATATTCTTGTATATAGGGGCAGTATTATAGTGGTTATATTCTTGTATATAGGGGCAGTATTATAATAGTTATATTCTTGTATATAGGAGCAGTATTATAGTAGTTACATTCCTGTATATAGGAGCAGTATTATAGTAATTATATTCCTGTATATAGGAGCAGTATTATAGTTGTTATATTCTTGTATATAGGGGCAGTATTATAGTAGTTATATTCTTGTATATAGGAGCAGTATTATAGTAGTTATATTCTTGTATATAGGAGCAGTATTATAGTAGTTATATTCTTGTATATAGGAGCAGTATTATAGTAGTTATATTCCTGTATATAGGAGCAGTATTATAGTAGTTATATTCCTGTATATAGGAGCAGTATTATAGTAGTTATATTCTTGTATATACGGGCAGTATTATAGTAGTTATATTCCTGTATATAGGAGCATTATTATAGTAGTTATATTCCTGTATATAGGAGCAGTATTATAGTAGTTATATTCCTGTATATAGGGAGCAGTATTATAGTAGTTATATTCCTGTATATAGGAGCAGTATTATAGTAGTTATATTCTTGTATATAGGAACAGTATTATAGTAGTTATATTCTTGTATATAGGAGCAGTATTATAGTAGTTATATTCCTGTATATAGGAGACAGTATTATAGTAGTTATATTCCTGTATATACGGGCAGTATTATAGTAGTTATATTCCTGTATATAGGAGCAGTATTATAGTAGTTATATTCTTGTATATAGGAACAGTATTATAGTAGTTATATTCCTGTATATAGGAACAGTATTATAGTACTGTGTTTCTCCGAAAATAAGAAGGTCTTGTTCTTTTTCTCTGAAAAAGGAGCTAGGGCTTATTTTTTCCACGAACAAGAATCACAAATTATGCCTGATTCCTGTCTTGAACTTCACTGAACTTATATTTTCTGGGAGCAAAAACATACTGTTACCTATTCTGTAACTCAATTCGACATAAGTGAATCTGTTTGTAGATTTGGCACAAATCTGGGGACTCAGGAAGCAGGACACCTGGTTCTGCAGACGCTGACTACCTAGGGCTTATTCTCGGGGCAGGGATTAGTTTTGGAGAAATAGGGTAGTTATTTTGTTATGCAAAGGACACAGTAGTATGGTGGTAGTGATATTCTTCATGTATCAGTACTGTGCTTATCTTCCTCCACATCAGCAGACCAGGGTTACAGGGGACAAGGATAATAGTTTGGGCCCCAGGGAAGAGATTATCTTGCCCCCTGGTGACAGTGATTTACACCAGATACTAGTGACAAGTGCCTCAATTATCACATGACTGCCAGATCTGGAGTGAAAGAGGATTTCAAAGCCTCGGCCAATGCAAATACTTCATTACAGCTCAGAGTGTGAGCTCCAGGGAATTAGCCTGTTCCCAAGACAATGGTGTTGTGTTATTTTTATTGGTTTTGCTGTAATTGCTCTTATTGTATAATGGTTTGTTCTCAGTGTCCAAGCCCCCCTCCCCCTGCTGTAATAACCTTACATGCTCAGGATTTACTCTTTCTTATCATTTCTGCTTCTGGGTATTTAAAAGTTCTGCTAAACTGAGGGAAAGTCTATTACCGAATACTAATCACCCTGAGAATATATTCAACTATATCCTTATTATACAAATGTATGACATAATAGTAGATACTGATCGTATGGGGCAACAAAGAGGAAACTAAAGGCCCTATTCCACGGAACGATTATCGGCTGTATTCAGCCGATATCGGCAGTGACGGCCGATAATCATCCCGTGGAATAGAAGGCAACGGTCAGCCAACATCGTTCATGTCGGCTGATCGTTGCAGTCGTTGGTTTTTCAACATGTTGAACAACAAATGACTGATACAGCAACGATCTGCTGCCGTCGCTCCATGGAGCGAGCGGGGAACGAGGAGCAAACGAGCACTGAGAATAGGACCTTTATTCAGAGCTATCTATCTATTTATCTATCACATATCTATCTTTCATATATCTTCTATCTATCTATCTATCTATCCTCTTACCACCTATTGTGACTCTGGTTACTGTAATTTTTTTTTTTTTTTTTGCAATTTGCTGCCCGTATGTAAAGATGCATTCACACCTAGCGGTTGCACTGGGGCCAAGGTGCAACAAAATGTGGCTTAAACCAGTTCCTGTGTGCAGCTTTACCAACAATGGTCACAGCTCTCACACTGATGGTAATGGCCTTATGATTTTACAGATACACCTGCTGCCTAAAGGGGTCCTCTAGTGAAAAAAATATTTTGTTTCAAATCAGAATGTTATATACACTCACCGGCCACTTTATTAGGTACACCTGTCCAACTGCACGTTACCACTTAATTTCTAATCAGCCAATCACATGGCGGCAACTCAGTGCATTTAGGCATGTAGATATGGTCAGGACAATCTCTTGCAGTTCAAACCGAGCATCAGTATGGGGAAGAAAGGTGATTTGAGGGCCTTTGAATGTGGCATGGTTGTTGGTGCCAGAAGGGCTGGTCTGAGTATTTCAGAAACTGCTGATCTACTGGGATTTTCACGCACAACCATCTCTAGGGTTTACAGAGAATGGTCCGAAAAAGAAAAAACATCCAGTGAGCAGAAGTTCTGTGGGCGGAAATGCCTTGTTGATGCCAGAGGTCAGAGGAGAATGGGCAGACTGGTTCGAGCTGATAGAAAGGCAACAGTGACTCAAATAGCCAACCGTTACAACCAAGGTAGGCAGAAGAGCATCTCTGAACGCACAGTACGGCCAACTTTGAGGCAGATGGGCTACAGCAGCAGAAGACCACCCGTTACTAGCATGGTGTACCTAATAAAGTGGCCGGTGAGTGTATAAATTACTTCTATTTGTACAGGAAGTGGTGTATTCTTTCCAGTCTGACACAGTGCTCTCTGCTGCCACCTCTGTCCATGTCAGGAACTGTCCAGATCAGCAGCAAATCCCCATAGAAATCATCTATTGCTCAGTATTAACTTCCATCAAGCTATTCGGGGTTGCTGATAATCAGCCTATTATTTTTCTGAGCAGAATTGTATTGTATACTGTGTGTAGTGTGTATTGTGTTACACTTGTACTAGTTGATTTGATTGTCACATTTAGTTCTGTTGGCTATTGACTCCTTATCGATGGATAATTAGGGCGTCACATATAGCACGTCAGTGGCGGTATCATCACATACACCTTGTATTGACTCAGGGCCGCTGGTCTCCCAGTATCTGTACATGAGTTTCCTGTGTACGCCCTGGCCCGATGTCTTTCTCATGAAAATGACTTTCTTAGTAATTAACATCTCTGTGTCTTCTCGACCTTTAATTTCCTCCTAAGAAAGTGGCTGCAAGTCAGTAAGGAAGGAGAGTCTTCTGTGATATGGGGAATGCCGTACAGGTCATGGTGGCCATACAAGTTATACAGGTCGGATCAGAGACAAAATGGCACATTTACTTTCTACTAGAGGGGTCATCCCCAATATGAGTGTATGGAGAAAGGAGAGGGTCCCTGGGTACTTATTTAGTCTTGAGACACCTAGAGGTATCCACACACTACAATCCTACCTGACCTCTGGTGGTGGAATATGGAATACCACCATAATACTGGGCAAAGTCCACCCAATTTAAAGGGGTAAACTCTATTCCAATGTCCACAGTGTAAAGGCCCTATTCCACGGAACGATTATCGTTCATAAACTTGCTCCAACGACCGCTCGTCGGCAATCACTAAACGATTTTTTTAGCGAACAATAACACATAACGCACGTGGGAACGTTAACGATATATGTAGTGTAACGATTATTTTGCGGTTGTTACTTGGTCGTTTAAAACGTTCGCCAGGGTGATCATGACCATACGACATACCTACTTTTTTGAAACCTTTTTACGAATGACTGAAAGATTTCTAATTTTACGAACCGATTAGCGAATTATCTTTCAAAGACCAACAATTTTTTTTTCGACATGCTGAAAAACTATTTTGAACGACAAAATAACGATTTCGCCTTTGTCGTTCGCTCGTTTCCACCAATTCCACGAAGCGATTATCGTTAACGATCGGTCGTTGGAGCGAGTTTATGAACGATAATCGTTCCGTGGAATATGGCATTAACCTTTCATTCAAATAAATGTGCCAAGTGCTAAGGGGGAATCCCTTTAAATAGCCTTCATATGTCCTGAAGTACACAGCATGTGCCATATTTATCAGGTGTCTTTGCAACTTTCTGATCCTACCTCAAAGATTTTTTTTTTAAGAAAGTGGTGCTCTTAAGGTCTTCATTTCTAATGTATGCTTTGCCAGGAAAACTGCTTTAAGTATCATGTCTATGTCCCAACATTAGAGTTATAAATCACAAATGGCAGGAGATACACAAGCCCAAAATTTTTGTGACCTTCATTGTAGGACAGTGCTGCAAAACTTTAGACTACTAGGAGGCTACGGTATCATATAGGCTTCCCTCCTATATCTGCAAATGTATGAAGTCCTGGTGTCTGGATGTTAGTATAGGTATAGGAAGGACGGCACTTCAGTAGGTCGACGGTGCTTGAGGTGACAATATCCTGTAAGATGTAGAGAAAACCCAGCACTCACCATAAAGTTCTGCTCATTTATTGTAATGTAATATGCGTCAGATACAGGATCTGATTCTTCTTGCTGTACCTGATGCTTCTTACTGTATCTGATGCATATTGTACTACAATAAATGAGCAGAACTATATGGTGAGTGCCGGGTTTTCTCTACATCCTATAGGATGTTAGTATAGAGCCCCAATATACTCAAATTCTTTACAACTGACTTGAATTTAATTAAAATGTAGAGTCAAGATCCTAAAGAAACCATTAGGGAATGCTTGGGTGCAGGGACTCTGAGACGGAAAGTGTAGGGATACAAGAATGTATAGGGCCGTTAGGACATGGGGAGATGTGATGCTAGGATTCAGGGATATGTAGGGACACAGGGAGGTGTAGGGATGTCGGGACAGGAATGTGTAGGGACATGAGGATGTATAGGGCTGTTGGGACACCGGAAGGTGTAGGGATGCCGGGACAGGAATGTGTAGGGACAGGAGGATGTATAAGGCCGTTGGGACACCGGAAGGTGTAGGGATGCCGGGACAGGGAAGTGTAGGGACAGGAGGATGTATAGGGCCGTTGGGACACCGGAAGGTGTAGGGATGCCGGGACAGGGAAGTGTAGGGACAGGAGGAAGTATAGGGCCGTTGGGACACTGGAAGGTGTAGGGATGCCGGGACAGGGAAGTGTAGGGACATGAGGATGTATAGGGACGTTGGGACATGGGGAGGTGTAGTGATGCTGGGATTTAGGGATGTCTACGGACACGGGGAGGTGTAGATACGCTGTGCTTCTGTCATTGTTCCAGTATAACAGGACTTGAGTCATTACATGGTTATTATAGTGTCGCCGGCTTTTCATCGGATACTAGGATACGGTCATCTTAACCTCACAGAGAAAGGAACAGAATGTGGAAAGTGAGAATATAGTAAATGCAAGAACAAAAGGCCAGGAGGATGCAGCGTGTGACACTATAGGGGCTATATCACTCATCAGTATCCGTTCTCTCTAAATGTAGAAAAGTAATAAGTGACAGACCTTCTTAGTACTATTGGGGGATATATGGCTGATTATTTCCTCTAATGCTGAGCTCTACCGAGCTATGGCCAATGTCTTCACCTTGGCTGCATTGTCTATTGGGCCCTGAAGTCATCTTAAAGGAGAAGTCGGGTAAAAATTGTTATTAAAGTATTGTATTGCCCCCCCAAAAGTTATACAAATCAACAATATACACTTATTACGGGAAATGCTTATTATTATTATTATTATTATTATTAATAAGTGCTTTTTTCCCTGCACTTACTACTGCATCAAGGCTTCACTTCCTAGATAACATGGTGATGTCACTTCCTGGATAAAATAGTGGTGTCACTTCCTGGATAACATGGTGATGTCACTTCCTGGATAACATGGTGATGTCACTTCCTGGATACCATGGTGATGTCACTTCCTGGATACCACGGTGATGTCACTTCCTGGATAAAATGGTGATGTAACGCCCCGACTCCCAGAGCTGTGCGGGCTGTGCCTGCTGGAGAAGATGATGGCAGGGGACACTGAGGGATACAGGGCACTGGAGGGACACTGAGCATCCCTCTGCCATCATCCTCTCCAGCAGCCACAGCCCGCACAGCTCTGGGAGTCGGGTCGTGACATCACCATGTTATCCAGGAAGTGACATCACCATGTTATCCAGGAAGTGACAGCACCATGTTATCCAGGAAGTGACATCACCATGTTACCCAGGAAGTGACATCACCATGTTACCCAGGAAGTGACATCACCATGTTATCCAGGAAGTGAAGCCTTGATGCAGTAGTAAGTGCGGAGAAAAAAGCACTTTATGTGCATTTCCTGTAATAAGTGTATAATGGTGACTTGTATAACTTTTGGGGGGAAATACAATACTTTAATAAAAATTTTCGTTGGACTTCTCCTTTAAGGGTATATTCACACGGACGGGCTCGCAGCGAGATTCTCGCTGCGAGCCCGGCAGGTCCTGGCAGTTCCCATACACTACATACTTGCTGCGGTCTAAACGACCGCAGCGAGTATGTAATTATACCGCCCTTAACCCCTTCTGCTCCCCCGCTGTGTATATACTTTACCTGTCCTCGCTGCACGGGTCCGGCGTCCTGCTCTCCCGCCCGGCCAATCAGTGGCTGCGGCTGGGCAACACACTGATTGGCCGGACAGGAGAGCAGGACGCCGGACCCGTGCAGCGAGGACAGGTAAAGTATATACACAGCGGGGGAGCAGAAGGGGTTAAGGGCCGTATAATTACATACTCGCTGCGGTCGTTTAGACCGCAGCAAGTATGTAGTGTATGGGAACTGCCAGGACCTGCCGGGCTCGCAGCGAGAATCTCGCTGCGAGCCCGTCCGTGTGAATATACCCTTAATCATAATGCAGTGAGTTCCCCCTATGGCAACATATTTTTTTTAAATTATATATTATGTGCATATATCCTTCAAGCCACAGATCAACTTTTGTATATTTTTATTTCTATTATACATTTTAAACATACAAAGAATATTCAGAATAAAAAAGAAACATAACATGTAATGAAATTATGATGGCAGACGTATAAAGTAACACCCGTAACATGCTTATCCAAACAGTCACCAGAAGCAGGGCCGGGGGTTGCCTTAGGGAATATGGTTACAGGACCGGAGCCATATGCACAGTATAACTGGTGACTGGCATCTCCATGTTTGCAGGTTCCTATGGGTTCGCTCACTGCTGCCACCTGCTGTAATCCCAGCCCAGGAACCAACCGGTGAATGTTGGGGGTTCATGACCCTGTTTCACGGTGGTAATGGGAATTCTTTTATCTCTTCCAGATGGATCAGTTTCGATGTATTGCTTTGCTGGAAGGAAAGAATAGACATTTCTGGTAAAGTCTTATACTAGAGCAGGGATGGGGAACCTTTCGTCCCTCCAGCTGTTGCAAAACTACAATTCCCATCATGCCTGGACAGCTAAAGCTTTTGCTGTCCAGGCATGATGGGAATTGAAGTTTTGCAACAGCTGGAGGGCGGAAGGTTTCCAATCTCTGTACTAGAGGAATTGTAGAGTAACATCAACTGGGTTAGAATGCAGTGACAATGGGGACATCTTCTGGTCAAAGGTAGGTATTGCACTTTATTGAAAAATTAGAAAAAAATGTATACGTAGTGGTAATCTTTGTGCCCTAAGATGCTCCATACTTGTGACCAGGACAGGACCAGCACCAGGGAAGCAGTAAGCCACAGCCAGTTTGGTATACATGCTCTGTGTAAGAGTAAAGCCCACGTATGCCTGGATCTGACCCAGAGCAACTGTCTATAACTCCAATGGCTAATGGCATTTGTTATCACTGCCACGGGCAATCCCCCCTCTATGCACTGTCCTTATAGCTAAGGCAATAAACAGGAAAGTTGCAGTATTGTCTGCAAAACCCACCCCATGTAAAAGCATGCTCCTAACAACCTCCCCACAATAAGCTGAAACCAAAACTTTTTTGTTTAACCTCACAAGAATAATCCACCCGGGGTCAGATTTTTACCTGACTTCAAGGATTCTTTCTTCTCAACGTCATTAGCGTCTTTTCCAATCCATAGGAATATCTATAAAAAAAATACACATAAACCATTGAGCAATGGGAAGACTTGAGCCCGAGCCTGGTGAGTACTGTTCTATAAACTGATGAATAGAAGATAATAGACAGGATTCTGTGCATAATATAAAGAGCAGCTGTGTTGGGAGGAGATCAGGATCTAAGGCTTCTCCCCAGTGTTCATTATAACAGGAGACGTACAGAAAGAAAGCGAAAATTTAACAATATAAGTGACCAAAGGAAAGGTCTGCAGACAAGGCTTCACATATCACAATGTAATATAGGATCAGATAGCACTGTCAGATATAAGGGGCAGTATAGTAGTAGTTACATATCATTACCCCAAAAATCATATTGCCAATATTAAAGGGATTATCCAACTTTACAAAAACATGGCCACTTTCTTCCAGAGACAGCACCACTCTTGTCTCCAGGTAAGGTACGGTCTGCAATTAAGCTCCATTCACTTCAATGGAACTAAGTTACAAAACCTGCACCCAAACTGGAGTGGTGCTGTCTCTGGAAGAAAGTGGCCATGTTTTTGAAGCGCTGGATAGTTTTTCACCAAAAATTTCTTTCTTTTAAATCCATTGGTGCCAGAAAGTGCCAGAGATTTGTCATTTACTTTAATTAATTTTTTTCCCCAGTACTTATCAGCTGCTGTATATCCTGCAGGAGAGGTTTTCTATGGGGATTTGCTGCTGCTCTGGACAGTTCCTGACATGGACAGAGGTGGCAACAGAGAGCACTGTGTCAGACTGGAAAGAATACATCACTTCCTGCAGGACATACGGCAGCTGATAAGTACTGGAAGACTGGAGATTTTTAATAAAAGTAAATTACAAATCTGTATAACTTTCTGGCACCGGTTGATTTTAAAGAAAAACATTTTTTTGTGAACAACCCCTTTAAATATAGTAATAATTTCCTACCTGTTCCCACGTGTCCAGTAACATGACATCATCTTCTGCCAAATCGTCTTGTGTAAATTCTCCTGGGACCTCTTCAATCTGGGTAAAAACACAGAAGTGGTGTCAATGCACATTGTACTTATTTCTGGGCTCCTCTTGGTATACTCTGTGCTGTGATTCCTCTGTGTTCCCCCTTCTCCCAGCATGCAGCCTCACACCCCTCCTCTCCCCTTCCCTGTCTTCTTTGTAATGTTTTACACTAGATGGATTTTTGGTGACTGAGGAGGTTTGTGACCGTTCACAGGGAGTCTGTAGGCTAAGAAAGGAGAATGACCAGCTCCCCGGAAGATACCGCATTCCCCTAATAAGATATATTACACATTTTTCTGATTCTTATTTACTACTGATGAACTGTTTTTGCATTAATTGTCCTAAAATTTGGAATCAAGGTGCACATTTTTGGGGTCACGGTTTGCATACACTCTGCTAGAGGAGAGAGTCAAAGTCAGGACCTCGTGCTTCTGTCATATGAATGGTGAGGCATAGCCTGCATCCTCTACTGCAGGTTAGTGAAGCTGCTGTGTACTCACATGTACTGGGGGATACCCCTCACCACCTAACGCTGACAGGAGCGGTTACTCCTGTGTATCAGATCAGTGGTGCTTTATGCCAATAGCAGGATTTACAGAAGCAGGGACTCCTATCTATTGACTGGAGTCCCTGCTCTTAATTGATACCAAATCAACAAATACAATTTCGCAGGTTCAGTTGTCTCTAGCACCAATGGCAATAATTGGCAAATCTTTATATTGGCCTGGATATGTAATACAACTTCGCAGGTTCAGTTGTCTCTAGCACCAATGGCAATAATAGGCAAATCTTTATATTGGCCTGGATATGTAATACAATTTCGACTTACCACAAATCTGCCACTCTTGTTTGAGCATCCGTATAGGCGCGGTGGGTGATCGGCGAGCTGGGATCCAAGCAGCTCCGACGTCTGGTAGGATTTTTTACCTCCCAGGGCGCTCCAGAACTCATCTGTTATAAATATTAAAGGGGACATTTAATATTGAGTCTAAAATGTGCAATTTTTCTACAGAGTATTGTTTTTTTTACCCGGCTGAATAGGACTAAATGTTTCATAAATTTGTGAATAAAATATTCGCAGAAAATTCACCTGGTGCTGACCAAAATATGGAGATTTGTTACTACTCTGAACAGTTCCTGACATGGACAAAGGTGGCAGCAGAGAGCACTGTGTTATACTGGAAAGAATACACCACTTCCTGCAGGGCATACAGCAGCTGCAAGAACTGGAAGACTGGAGATTTTTAAATAGAAGTAAATTACAAATATATAAATGTTAATGGTGGGACAACACCCTCCGAGTGGATCTGGAGAGATCAATTTGTGGAACACTTCTACCTCTACAGAGGTAACATGACTGAATTTGTTATTTGACACGTCCTGGTGATATCACATTGCCGTATCCATGGACTGTCTGTATACGTCTGAAGTATATTAACTCACTGACTTTCCATTGTACATAGAAGAAGTAAAAGGTTAAACCTCTACATGGAGAATGTTATCATCTATGGTGACGACCATACAATGCAGCAAATCCCATTAGAGGCTGAGCTCTATGTGCACCTCATATTCAGACAGAAACCCCCCATTGTATTCACTCAGATTACATCACTATATATGTTCATCTGCTGGAGGTGAAGGAAACGCTGATAAATCTCCTTCTTAATCTCAGCCGGCGTCTGCTGGTTATGTACATAAGGTGTCAGGACAACAAAAACAACAAGATATATTTGTATATAGGGGGTAGAAAGTTTATTTTGTGTGCGAGAAGTGTGGAGGAGGGGGCGGTCAGGCATGAACCAATGTGATAGGACTAAGATAATATGTCCAGGATGGAATTCGATGATGTCACCAGACGCCATTGTCTGCAGATGTAATGCAAGAGACTCTGTACCCACTATCTTTCCACTTAACTGCTTGTACCTTCGGATAGCTGCTTTTATTCCAAGATCTGTCCTGGGGTCCGTTCGGCAGGTGATGCAGTTATTGTCCTAAAAAACAACTTTAAAACGTGCAGCCTTGTGTCCAATTGGCGTGGTCTAGAGTGTCTGTGCCCTAGGCTTGCACCACACCTCCGTCCCTCCTCTCCGGGACGGTGCAGGCCTAGGGAACAGACACTCTAGGCCACACCAGTTTGACAGAGGACTGCAAGTTTAAAAGTTGCTTTTTAGGACAATAACGGCATCACCTGCCGGACAGACCCCAGGACAGGTCTTGGATTAAAAGCAGCTATCTGATGGTACAAGCGATTTGGGGGGGGGGGGGGGAGGTTGTGGGGACAAAGTTGCTTTAATGATCGGCTTATGTGGCTGTTAATGTGATAATCCCCAGACCTGGCTCCTGTCCTTCTTTTATGGGTGTTGTTTTGCATCTGAAGACGTTGGCGATATATTCGGCCCCTTTCTCCTCCTCTCCACTTGCACCTCTCCCGACCCACTTATAGCCGGAGTTATTCTTCAACTTCAGCACAAACACGTCATTGGAATTCAGCGAGGAGGCGGCCGCTTCTACCTGAAAGTATCAGAACGAGGATGGAAACAAGGTTTTATATTATGACATATATAGGAGGAAGAAGAAAGTGGAAGGAATATACGGTATAAAGGGAAGGATATGTAAAGCAGCTCTCTGTTGCCACCTTGTGGAGATAGTGTTAGCTACACCAAGAAGCCTTAGGACAGAAGTGGGGAACCTGCGGCTCTTCAGCTTTTGCAAAACTACAATTCCCATTATGTCTGGACAGACAAAGCTTTAACTGTCCAGGAATGATGGCAATTGTAGTTTTGCAACTGCTGGAGGGCCCCAGATTTCCCACTACTGCCTTAGGACATGACTGGGGATTTAATAACCAAGCCAGACACTCCCCAAAAAGAGAGGTTACTGTCTGTAGACTGTTCTTGCCTCTTGACCGTGCAGTGCTGGCTGCAGAGAGCCCTATTGTTTGGGGACCAAAGGGTTAGTGTTTCTCCCTGTGGCAAGTGCCATAAAGATGTTTGGAGACCTATAGCTCATTCATGCTTCACTGGGAATTCTGGGAAAATTATATATCTTCAGGAGAAATGAGCGAAACTTGAGCTTGCTTTAGTCCAGTCGCTCAGCATCTGAATACTGGTTGCTGAAAAAGTTGGATGCAGCCCTAGGGAGTCCTGAATAACATGGATAAGGTCTATGGCCTATGGCTGTATCCATGTTTTCCTGGACTCCCTAGGGCTGCATCCAACTTCTCCTGCCACCGGTAATCAAATGCAGAACAATCGGACTCGAGCGTGCTCCAGTTACACTCATCTCTCATCTTTAGAAGGTAGCTTTCCTTCTGGCTTGGCTTATTAAATCTCTAATTATGTCTTAAGGCTTCCTAATGGAGTAAACAATGACTTGCAGTGAAAACTACTTTCAGAAGGTGGCGTCATAGAGCTTTTTTTTTTTTTTTCCGAGAGTCCAAGGAGCGTGCTCTCACCCAAGTGCACAAAAAGTTGCAGACGTGCCACACAAAAAAGTGCAACAAGGATGGGGTCTATCCCAAGCCCACTCTAAAAAGAAATGGGCCCCCAACCAACCACATTCCCTCCCCCTCCGGGCCAAAAGGCACCTGCGAAGGTTCAGGACAAATATTCTCTCACTGCTGAAGCAGAGGGAGGACCATTGCCACTCACAGCAACCACCCAAGCGTCAGCCCAGGCGTTCGCCATACCAACGATTTGGCTATCTCCTGTAGGAGACCCAGGGTTGCAGGGAGGCAAGGAACCTGATGGCTACACATGCCTCCCCTAGACCTCCAGGGGGACACCCAAAAGGGCGACTGCAACCTAGAAATCCTTGTGACATAACACACGTGCAAAGTGAACACACAGTGACAAAAATATGTGCTGTGTGATACAGCCCGGACATCCGGCCGGATCTATAAAAATTACCCATAGCCCAACAGCCAGAGACCGGAAAGCTAAAAGTGAGTGTGCTCAAGGGGTGATAGGTGCTAAGTTCTTTCACTTAGTCGGATCCCCAGTGAGTTACGGCACCCTGGGGTCACCACTCCCAGGGCACTTCTGGCACCTCGGCTCTCAGCCCCCTTGAGCCCCTGACACAGATCCGGAGGGTCATGGCATCTTGCACTAACTGACTTGCCGCGCCAGCCACCTGCTCAACCCTTATTCCCTCCGTGTGGTTCCCTGCTCTCTCACGAGCGGTACTACACTTCATCTTAGCCAAAAGGCAGAGAAGCGATGTCAGAGAGCTGCTTTACATATTCTTCTTTTCAGAATTCCCTATGGAGCACGAATGGTTAATGAAGCTTTACATGTCCTCATAGCAAGCTCCTTAGTATATAAAGGGAAGCATGATAGGGAAAAAGGAAGGTCTAAAAGATGAGAAGTAAGGAGGTAGGGAATATAAGGGGATGAAACGGAGGAAGAGAAGTAAGCAAGAAAGGGATGTAAAAGAAAGCAAGAGTTTTTCTCATCATGCATTGGCTTCCTTAGTTATAAACACCGTTACCTCCACTATGCGGGTAATAAATGACAGATTCCTGCGGATCTGGAAGAGTCTGACAGCACTAGGGGGAGTCTGACCTCCCTTCCTGGAGGTGCCGTCCTTGTAGATAATGAGAGGTTTTTCTTTAAACAGGCTCAGGAGGTGAGGAGGTTCCTTTCCTTGGGAGACTCGGACCTGATAGAAGAAGATAGAAGCGAAGTATTAAGCGCGCTGCTGGTATTATTACTCTATTACCACCGTACTATTTTATCATTCATTTAAAAAAATGTATTGTAGTTTTCACAGACTGATGTTGGCTGTTTTACAGCAGCTCCCTTTTCTGCTTTGCTGTGTAGACCGGGACAGAGTGAGCAGAGTCATCTCCCTAACACCAGTGTTACTCCTGGGCCCCAGTGCATAATCTTTAATAGCTTTTTATACTAGGCCTTATCATAGGGTCAGGTATGGGTGCTGCCTCCTTATCTCCTATAGCTAGGCACTAGAGATGAGCGAACCGGGTTCGAGTCGATCCGAACCCGAACGTTCGGCATTTGATTAGCTGGGGCTGCTGAACTTGGATAAAGCTCTAAGGTTGTCTGGAAAACATGGATACAGCCAATGACCATATCCATGATTTCCACATAGCCTTAGGGCTTTATCCAAGTTCAGCAGCCACCGCTAATCAAATGCCGAACGTTCGGGTTCGGATTGACTCCAGGTTCGCTCATCTCTACTAGGCACCTACTCAGTATTATTAGATGGTGCTGATTTATCTGTGTCCAAAAAAAGAGTTCATATATTGCTGGGGTTGGCATAAAAATAATAAAAGGCAGACTAACTTTTTGGTGCCCAGATAACCCCTTTAAACCCTGTGTCATCAGAAAGTGACTAATTGTATAAATAATATTTTTATGTTAAACATATTTTTAAGAATTTTTTATACATTTTTTTTTCTAATCTTCCATTTTTCTATCTATATTATAAAATAATCCTGAGATCTTGCAGTTTTCATTCTCTGCTCTCTAGGTATAGGATATATATATACAGTGTATATATATACACTAACCGGCCACTTTATTAGGTACACCATGCTAGTAACGGGTTGGACCCCCTTTTGCCTTCAGAACTGCCTCAATTCTTGGTGGCATAGATACAACAAGGTGCTGGAAGCTTCCTCAGAGATTTTGGTCCATAGTGACATGATGGCATCACACAGTTGCCGCAGATTTGTCGGCTGCACATCCATGATGCGAATCTCCTGTTCCACCACATCCCAAAGATGCTCTATTGGATTGAGATCTGGTGACTGTGGAGGCCATTGGAGTACAGTGACCTCATTGTCATGTTCAAGAAACCAGTCTGAGATGATTCTAGCTTTATGACATGGCGCATTATCCCGCTGAAAGTAGCCATCAGATGTTGGGTCCATTGTGGTCATAAAGGGATGGACATGGTCAGCAACAATACTCAGGTAGGCTGTGGCGTTGCAACGATGCTCAATTGGTACCAAGGGGCCCAAAGAGTGCCAAGAAAATATTCCCCACACCATGACACCACCACCACCAGCCTGAACCGTTGATACAAGGCAGGATGGATCCATGCTTTCATGTTGTTGACGCCAAATTCTGACCCTACCATCCGAATGTCACAGCAGAAATCGAGACTCATCAGACCAGGCAACGTTTTTCCAATCTTCTACTGTCCAATTTCGATGAGCTTGTGCAAATTGTAGCCTCAATTTCCTGTTCTTAGCTGAGCGGAGTGGCACCCGCTGTGGTCTTCTGCTGCTGTAGCCCATCTGCCTCAAAGTTGGACGTACTGTGCGTTCAGAGATGCTCTTCTGCCTACCTTGGTTGTAACGGTTGGCTATTTGAGTCACTGTTGCCTTTCTATCAGCTGGAACCAGTCTGCCCATTCTCCTCTGACCTCTGGCATCAACAAGGCATTTCCGCCCACAGAACTGCCGCTCACTGGATGGTTTTTCTTTTTCGGACCATTCTCTGTAAACCCTAGAGATGGTTGTGCGTGAAAATCCCAGTAGATCAGAAGTTTCTGAAATACTCAGACCAGCCCTTCTGGCACGAACAACCATGCCACGTTCAAAGGCACTCAAATCACCTTTCTTCCCCATACTGATGCTCGGTTTGAACTGCAGGAGATTGTCTTGACCATGTCTACATGCCTAAATGCACTGAGTTGCCGCCATGTGATTGGCTGATTAGAAATTAAGTGGTAACGTGCAGTTGGACAGGTGTACCTAATAAAGTGGCCGGTGAGTGTGTATATATATATATATATATATATATATATATATATATATATATATATATACACATATATATATATATATATATGTGTGTGTGTGTGCGCAGCCTTAATGACCCCCTATATGTTTATATCCCAGATGATATTTGTTCGATAGTAGCCGTGTCCCAGTTTACAACAAAGGAGTCAGCCCACAAATCATGTGACGCAAGACGCCACAATGTTAAGAAGGAGCATTCAGCCGCGGCACAAAGGGATTGCAGGATGGTTTCTTTACAGATCTTAGTAACCATGGGAAAAAAATCATATAAGGCTCAGTCCTACTGTTTTATGACCTTACAGCTTTTCACTTTCCTGGTAGTTTCTTAATCATGAATGAAGCGCAAAGAAATAGTAACCTACAATTTCCTGAGTGGATGGCGGCACGGGTGCAGAATACTGATGGGAAGTGGGACGAGAGGCGGGGGGCATCATAGCACAGAGGTAATCCTGACACCTTCTATTTTTGTTAAAACATCCAACAGCCATGAAAATCTGCTGCACAAAGTCAATGGGTTTGTTTACATTTGTGGGGAAAAACTAAATATAAATAACCAAATAAAAATAATTTTAAAAAAGGCCATAAAAGAAACATAAAAATTGGCTTAGTAAAAACTAAGCTAAAGGTTATAAAATGATCAAAGAAATCAATAAAAAAATATTATAGTAATTATATTATAATAAAAAATATTAAAACGTAAAACAAAATACACAAAATTTATATTTGTTTTGAAAACAAAATAGAAACAATATTTAAATAAATATAACAATCACTAAAATAAAAAAAATGAACACTAACAAATCTATAAAGCAATAATAAATCAAATAAAAAACAATACATTTATTTAGTAATAAAAAAAATAAAATGACTAAATATTTTAATCAAATTGTAAATAAAAATTTTTTGTTAGCAAGCATCACACACTAAGCAGCGCACAAAGTTTAAAAACTAAAATATGAAGGTCTGTTTTGCAAAGAAAAAATAGGATGATACTACAGCAAACATAAAATAAATTTAATTTAAAAAATATTCAAAATATTAATAATATTTACATTATTGTATTCAAATAGACCAAACAGGAGCTAGAAGATCCAAAATAGACTATGTGTGACATCTAGTGGCATATCTTGGTACTGCATGAATAAAATCTACACCCCTATAGATATAGCTCACACCATGTTACTGTGTGATCTTGCAGGGGTATTATATGTTTGGGGACTCCAGGTCTTCTATGTGGCATCTTTCATACATAGATTCAATGTTATAAGAATAACATACCACGTGGCAATAACCTGTAGGGTGTGAGCCATGGTGAGCTAAATGGCTATAGTTGGGTCCTGTCTAGAGATTTAGGGGGGAATATCAGATGCAGATAATGGAATATTTGCCTTATAAACCCAATTACAAAGTTTCTTAAAATCGCCTGTACTATTGATTTCTGCCAAAAAAAAAAAAAAAGAACACGACAGTGACACTTTAACAGCAGTGCCTGAAAGGGAAGGATTTGCCAGATAGGTGGCAAATACCAAGAAACAAGTGAGGTCCTATGTGAAGTAACACAGACTAGGGAGAGTCATGTGAGGTGAACAGGGGGTTGAGCCTGACCTGACCCCTTTAAGGTTGTTATAGTCTTGATAATGTTGTGATACTTGAAATACTTAGAAAATAGCGCCACCTAGTTATAGGAATGAAATTTGTCTGCAATTCTGTCCCTTTAAAGGGGAACCACATGAGCGAATGAGATAGAGCCCCCCCTGACACATCTGTGTTATAACACTGACACAGACCTGGACCGCCTGATCCCCTAGAGAGCGATCCAGCTGCACCGTCAGGAAGGCCGAAGTGGTCAGCTCGTCCCGAGTAGCCTTGGATCCCTGCCTAGGAAGAGAAGACACAGAAAACAGAACGGAACGTCATTCTATGGAGCCGCACCAAGAAAGAGAGAATCCCCAGTGATAATATCATTGTTACATAGCACAAGCAGCGATCAGAGAACACATCCAGCAGCTCACCAGGTGTAGATGATCTGCCCCTTGGGGTAAGTATACAGGATAATGTAACA
Source organism: Dendropsophus ebraccatus (assembly GCF_027789765.1). Lineage (NCBI taxonomy): Eukaryota > Metazoa > Chordata > Amphibia > Anura > Hylidae > Dendropsophus > Dendropsophus ebraccatus. The sequence continues at coordinate 208,608,362 of NC_091455.1, forward strand.
GTCTCCACCAAAGAACTGTCCATATGTGCCGGGGTCTACAGGGACCCGTCCACTGCTCTCCACCCGCCAGATCTAGGGAAGACACAAAGAGAGACAATGCAGAATAGTGAGTGCAGCTCTGGAGCATAATACAGCATGTAACTCAGGATCAGTAATGTAATGTATGTACACAGTGACCCCACCGGCAGAATAGTGAGTGCAGCTCTGGGGGTATAATCCAGGATGTAACTCAGGATCAGTAATGTTTGTACACAGTGACCCTACCAGCAGAATAGTGAGTGCAGCTCTGGAGTATAATACAGGATGTAACTCAGGATTAGTAATGTAATGTATGTACACAGTGACCCCACCAGCAGAATAGTGAGTGCAGCTCTGGAGTATAATACAGGATGTAACTCAGGATCAGTAATGTAATGTATGTACACAGTGACCCCACCAGCAGAATAGTGAGTGCAGCTCTGGAGTATAATACAGGATGTAACTCAGGATCAGTAATGTAATGTATGTACACAGTGACCCCACCAGCAGAATAGTGAGTGCAGCTCTGGGTATAATACAGGATGTAACTCAGGATCTTGATGTGACTGGAGTATAACATATAAACAGACTTACTTCAACTTTTCCGGATCCATCATCCACCATGTTATGCTGGGCGGCCATTTCTGGTGATTCGTGAAGTCTGGAGGCATCAAAGTCAACTTGCTGGATGTTAGCGATCCGTTCTGTGACATAAACCTTCCCAAATCCATCGCTCTGGTCCCGGTCCTTCCAGTCTTTGAAGAATTGCTTAAAAATGGGAGTCTCCCCTCCTTCTGGGATGACTTGGATCTAGGAGAAAGAAGACACCATCCATCACTCAGTGACTGATGTCTCCCTTTAAACCGGGAAGTAAAGGAGAATGTCGTGGTTTAAAGGCGTTCTGCTTCGACTTTGGAAGCTGTGATTTGGTGTGCTGTTTGATATACCCTTTGTTCCTGTATACTGTCTAACCATCCCAACGTACTGCAGAAGTATACATAAGGGATGATGCTTATGCAATTCCTGGGTGTAACAGGAACTGTCCTGTGAATGGTGATTAATATGTTGGGGCGTATGGGTCTGTACCCCCTGGTCTGTAACCATCAGGGGATGATCAGATCTCAAGATGACAAGCCGTATGGTCTATTAGGGGACATCGGTGCCATACAGAGAAGTCTCCTGCTTAGGACCCCAGAACAGAGAGACCCTCACTAAGAGGACACTTAAATTAGAGTTCAGTGTTCCCTTTTAAAGGGCCATTCTGAATAGGTAAAATACATGTGGAATCATCTCCCCTCCTGGAGACTAACAATATATTACATACATGTCATTAGCTTTTATGTCTCCCTACCCCAGTTCTGAGCTGCTGCTTTCTGCTAAAGAAACAGAAAACTGTGTGTGAGCTGTTCAGTCTGTCTCCGCTTCTAACCCCCTCCTCCCCCCTCCCTTCTGAGATGGCTCATGTAAACAATGTCACTGGCCAGCTGGTAATCTGAGGTCAAGTTACTTGAGACCTTTCTGTGATTAATCCTCCCTGCAGTACAGAGTGCAGAAACAGCTGGCCAGGGATGTTGTTTACATGAGCCGTCTCAGAAAGGTGGGAGGAAGATCAGAGCAGAGACGGACTGAACAGCTCACAGTTTTCTGTGTCTTCAGCAGAAAGCAGCAGCTCAGAACTGGGGAAAGCAGACAGATAAGGTAATGACATCTATGGAAGGAATCGTTAGTCTACAGGAAGGGGATGATGCAACATATATTTAACCTGACTGGATAACCCCTTTAATCCTACATTGTACTTGTCATGGGATAAAGCCTCCCGACCGTCAGCCGCCCCGACCTGTCCACACATGCACTGACATCTGATCTATGATCTGCTGGGATCAGCGCTGAGCTGTCCTGAGGAGCCATGATGTGTCTAGTGCCGCAGGAGAGGAATATCAGCACATGTATCTGGGTGGAGTGAGGAGGAGGAGGATGATGATGGTGATGGCAGATCTAACAGACCCAGAGGCTGCAGTTATGTACATGGAGCCGTAATATAATTGATTCAGCAAGGACTAAAATATCTCTATGTGTACAGGAATAATCTGCATCCCTGCTATTACATAGGGAGGAACCATGACTCATAAAAATGATGGAAGACGCATTAATCCTCTGTAATTCACCCCCAGCACATGTACTGAACGGTCTCGTCTGATGGTGGAAATGATGTAGGTAGAGACAGTAATGTCCTATAATATATATATAAAGTAAGCTATATACAGATAGTGCTGCCCTCTGTACTCTGCTATAGAGAGTGTGACTTCCGTCTAACTCCCTATATATTATATAGGCACAGATAGTACTGTATCTCTCTGTACACGATGTAGGCACAGATAGTACTGCCCCCTCTTTCTCTGTTCATGATGTTGGCACAGATAGTACTACCTCCCTGTCTCTCTGTGCATGACATGGGCACAGATAGTACTGCCTCCCTGTGTCTCGCGCTAATTGTTGTGGGCACAGATAGTAGTGCCTCCCTGTGTCTCTCTCTCTAAATGTTGTGGGCACAGATAGTAGTGCCTCCCTGTCTCTCTTTGTACATGACGTAGGCACAGATAGTACTGCCCTCTGTATCTCTCTGTACATGATGTAGGCACAGATAGTACTGCCCCCCTGTCTCTCTCTGTACATTGTGTAGGCACAGATAGTACTGCCCCCTGTCTCTATCTGTACATTGTGTAGGCACAGATAGTACTGCCCTCTGTCTCTCTCTGTACATGACGTAGGCACAGATAGTACTGCCCTCTGTATCTCTCTGTACATGATGTAGGCACAGATAGTACTGCCCCCCTGTCTCTCTCTGTACATTGTGTAGGCACAGATAGTACTGCCCCCTGTCTCTCTCTGTACATGGTGTAGGCACAGATAGTACTGCCCTCTGTCTCTCTCTGTATATGATGTAGGCACAGATAGTACTGCCCTCTGTCTCTCTCTGTATATGATGTAGGCACAGATAGTACTGCCCCCTGTCTCTCTCTGTACATGGTGTAGGCACTGATAGTACTGCCCCCTGTCTCTCACTGTACATGATGTGGGAACAGATAGTACTGCCTCCCTGTGTAATGACAAACTCTGCAGCCATTCTCATTCACTGATTCTGTTCATGTCACTAGGAAGACATCTTCAGGTTGTCACCCAATGCTGGGAACTAGGCTTCTGAACCAGCCAGAGGGCCACATATGGGAGACCACTGATCTAGGCCCACGTCGGGCATAGCCAATGTTCAATACTGAGTACAGTAGGGGAATAGTAAAATCATATCAACATTGTTCACTTCTAGGTGGCGATACATTATTACTATAACATAACAGTACCTGAGTATTCCGGGGATAATTCATCTGTTGTATGAAATCCTCTGCTGTTTTCATGGCCGCCTTCCTCTCATTCCCATTTGCATTTTTGCCTGTTGGGAAAAACCATTAAGTGAGAAAACTAATAAATGTTAAATCTATAAAACATCAAAGGAAATGTTTGTAGGATTTCGTGAGAAGAGCCACGTGTCCCCGCAGACGCAACAAGAGCGGAGATGGCGGCTGAATGCTGCTACGGACTATAGTCAGGCCGGCATGTGACTGATGTGTTCCTTCCTATTGGCACCAAAACTCCAGTTAATGATCCCTGTCATAGTAGTTATATTTATGTATATAGGAGGCAGTATTATAGTAGTTATATTCTTGTATATAGGAGCAGTATTATAGTAGTTATATTCCTGTATATAGGAGCAGTATTATAGTAGTATATTCCTGTATATAGGAGCAGTATTATAGTAGTATATTCCTGTATATAGGAGCAGTATTATAGTAGTTATATTCTTGTATATAGGAGCAGTATTATAGTAGTTATATTCCTGTATATAGGAGTAGTATTATAGTAGTTATATCCCTGTATATAGGAGCAGTATTATAGTAGTTATATTCCTGTATATAGAAGCAGTATTATAGTAGTTATATTCCTGTATATAGGAGCAGTATTATAGTAGTTATATTCTTGTATATAGGAGCAGTATTATAGTAGTTATATTCTTGTATATAGGAGCAGTATTATAGTAGTTATATTCTTGTATATAGGAGCAGTATTATAGTAGTTATATTCCTGTATATAGGAGCAGTATTATAGTAGTTATATTCCTGTACATAGGAGCAGTATTATAGTAGTTATATTCTTGTATATAGGAGCAGTATTATAGTAGTTATATTCCTGTATATAGGGGGCAGTATTATAGTAGTTATATTCTTGTATATAGGAGCAGTATTATAGCAGGTATATTCTTGTATATAGGGAGAAGTATTATAGTACTTATATTCTTGTATATAGGAGCAGTATTATAGTAGTTATCCCTCCTGTTTTTTCCCATTCTGTTTGCTGCAGCTATGGTGAGTGTAATTCCTTATCCAGACTTGTGCTGCTTGGGGGCGACCTTCTCCGCCGGCGGTGCTGGCCGGGTTCTGGTGTGGTGTTTTTGGGTCTGGTCCTGTGGCATGGGGGTCGCAGGGCCGTCCCATGGCCCCCGTTCCCTGACTGTGCACGCCTGCGGGGTTGGTGGCCACTGACTGGCACGGTGTGGACTTAGTGTAGGGACCCATGTGTATCAGATACCGGCACGAGGTACATGGGGCAGTATGGCTTGATCAATTCATACACAAAACTCTGATGTGTTTTTTATTTAGCCTAGGGGCACTAGTATCAGCCATAGGTGTGAGGTGCAGCACTCTGTTTCTTCCCTGAACCGCATTATAGTAGTTATATTCCTGTATATAGGAGCAGTATTATAGTAGTTATATTCTTGTATATAGGGGCAGTATTATAGTAGTTATATTCTTGTATATAGGAGCAGTATTATAGTAGTTATATTCTTGTATATAGGAGCATTATTATAGTAGTTATATTCCTGTATATAGGAGCAGTATTATAGTAGTTATATTCTTGTATATAGGAGCAGTATTATAGTGGTTATATTCCTGTATATAGGGGGCAGTGTCATAGTAGTTATATTTATGTATATAGGAGGCAGTATTATAGTAGTTATATTCTTGTATATAGGAGCAGTATTATAGTAGTTATATTCCTGTATATAGGAGCAGTATTATAGTAGTTATATTCCTGTATATAGGAGCAGTATTATAGTAGTTATATTCTTGTATATAGGAGCAGTATTACAGTAGTTATATTCTTGTATATAGGAGCAGTATTATAGTAGTTATATTCCTGTATATAGGAGCAGTATTATAGTAGTTATATTCTTGTATATAGGAGCAGTATTATAGTAGTTATATTCTTGTATATAGGGGCAGTATTATAGTAGGTATATTCTTGTATATACGGGCAGTATTATAGTAGTTATATCCCTGTATATAGGAGCAGTATTATAGTAGTTATATTCTTGTATATAGGAGCAGTATTATAGTGGTTATATTCCTGTATATAGGGGGCAGTGTCATAGTAGTTATATTCCTGTATATAGGAGCAGTATTATAGTAGTTATATTCTTGTATATAGGAGCAGTATTATAGTAGTTATATTCCTGTATATAGCAGCAGTTTTTTAGTAGTTATATTCCTGTATATAGGGGCAGTATTATAGTAGGTATATTCCTGCATATAGGGGCAGTATTAAAGTACATTCTTGTATATAAGAGCAATATTATAGTATATTCTTGTATATAGGAGCAGCATTATTGTAGTTATTTTCTGATACATGGTGCAGCATTATAATTCTCTCTCTCTCTATCTGATGGGAATAGCTCTTTAGAGTATTGGCTTTCAGTTACATAACCATTGACCTCAGTTACTTTTTTGCTGATTACTTTGCACTAATCTTAGTTTTCTAGATTAGATGAATCCACCTTTAGTCGCCCCAGTGACCTCAGCCATGTTGCCCTCTCTGAATGCCCCTTTGTATATGTAGTCTATGATGTCACACACATTAAGACTGAGGTGTTTGTTGTGTTGAGAACATCTAAGTTGCCAACTGCGGGGAGCTGGATGCAGCCATAGAAATGAACTCTTGATAATTTGATCACAACACACAATGTGCCAGTGGAAGAAGCAGGAGGCCTGACCTTTCCATACAAAGATCTTTTTGTCCGCAGAGTGGTCCAGGATGAAGCATTCCTCAGAGATCAGCATGGCCTGGGAGAAGGGGTTTTCCTCTGCCACTACAGAGACCTTCATGGACCCACTGGCATCAGACACCTGGAATGGGCATTTAACAAGAGAAAAAAGGGGACAGTACAGAATTACAAGAAGAATTGAGGGATCTCAGTGATATGAGATATATAGTAGTGATCATTTGAAATGGCTGATAACAGGGAACAATAGATTGTATTATTTTGCATAGCAAATGAAGAGAATATAGACTCCAGGTTTCCTGTCCCTTTAAACAGCTGGATGGCTATGACAGGAAAAGGCCCGGGGTTATTTGAGAATACAATGTTTGTTTCCATAGCCCGCTGGCACCACCATGCAAAATGTGTCCCACATGGCATACAGAGCATATGTGCATAGCGGCGGAGTCAGGCAAGGACGGAGGGCTGACACACTGTAACATATCCTCAGCTGTTAGTATTAGGTCTGTACAGTACACTGACACACTGTGACATATCCTCAGCTGTTAGTATTAGGTTTGTACAGTACACTGACACACTGTAACACATCCTCAGCTGTTAGTATAAGGTCTGTACAGTACAGTGACACACTGTAACATATCCTCAGCTGTTAGTATTAGGTCTGTACAGTACAGTGACACACTGTAACATATCCTCAGCTGTTAGTACTAGGTCTGTGCAGTACACTGACACACTGTAACATATCCCCAGCTGTTAGTATTAGGTCTGTACGTTACAATAACACACTGTAACATATCCTCAGCTGTTAGTATTAGGTCTGTACGGTACACTGACACACTGTAACATATCCTCAGCTGTTAGTATAAGGTCTGTACAGTACACTGACACACTGTAACATATCCTCAGCTCTTAGTATTAGGTCTGTACATTACCCTGACACACTGTAACATATCCTCAGCTGTTAGTATTAGGTCTGTACAGTACACTGACACACTGTAACATATCCTCAGCTGTTAGTATTAGGTCTGTACAGTACAGTGACACACTGTAACATATCCTCAGCTGTTAGTAGGTCTGTACAGTACACTAACACACTGTAACATATCCTCAGCTGTTGGTATTAGGTCTGTACAGTACACTGACACACTGTAACATATCCTCAGCTGTTAGTATTAGGTCTGTACAGTACAGTGACACACTGTAACATATCCTCAGCTGTTAGTATTAGGTCTGTACAGTACACTGACACACTGTAACATATCCTCAGCTGTTAGTATTAGGTCTGTACAGTACACTGACACACTGTAACATATCCTCAGCTGTTGGTATTAGGTCTGTACAGTACACTGACACACTGTAACATATCCTCAGCTGTTAGTATTAGGTCTGTACGGTACACTTAACACTGTAACATATCCTCAGCTGTTAGTATAAGGTCTGTACAGTACACTGACACACTGTAACATATCCTCAGCTGTTAGTAGGTCTGTACAGTACACTAACACACTGTAACATATCCTCAGCTGTTGGTATAAGGTCTGTACAGTACACTGACACACTGTAACATATCCTCAGCTGTTAGTATAAGGTCTGTACAGTACACTGACACACTGTAACATATCCTCAGCTGTTAGTATTAGGTCTGTACATTACCCTGACACACTGTAACATATCCTCAGCTGTTAGTATTAGGTCTGTACAGTACACTAACACACTGTCACATATTCTCAGCTGTTAGTAGGTCTGTACAGTACACTGACACACTGTAACATATCCTCAGCTGTTAGTATTAGGCCTGTACAGTACACTGACACACTGTAACATATCCTCAGCTGTTAGTATTAGGTCTGTACAGTACACTGACACACTGTAACATATCCTCAGCTGTTAGTATTATGTCTATAAAGCTTTATAAGCGTTCTTTATAATAGATGGACAGCCCCTTTAAGGCTGAGATATTTGCCCTCCACTCTTGGGATCTCTGGTGTTTATTCTTCCTGTTTCCACAGAACTCGGCAGGGATATAGATATATATATATATATATAATCCGGGTGTTTACTCAGCTCCTTCCTCTACAAGTAATAACCATGTAACACCATGTATGTGACACGGCCACCGCTCCTGGGAAAGCTGATCTCTCTATAGTGACACAATGCAGAAAGCTGGATGAGCGCTGGATCTACTGGCTTCCTCCATTCAGGGACACCGGGGTCTGATCCCTGTGGGTGTGTGGAGAGGGGGGGGGGGGGGGGGGCGGACTCAGAGTCTGTGTGATTTATCATATTTTCTACTCAAAGATACGCCGAAAACCTACTCCACCTTTCAGGTGGTGTAGGTTTTCGGCTGTTCGCACCGACGCGCACGGGATTTATGTGTGCACCGCCTCTGCATAAATCTCTGTAGCGCCGGAGCTGCGGGGTCATTTATAAGTCCGGCGTAAAAAACGCCGGACTTAATAAATGTCCCCCTATGTTTTTGCAACCCGTTTTTTTTTTCATCCGTTTTTTTTGCAAAAAAAAGATGGATAAAATAGAAGTAAATTACAAGTCTATATAACTCTATAACTGACACCATTTGTTCCCCCTCCAGAGTACCCCCTTAACTCTTTAGCACCTTCCAAGCATATGGTGTGATAAGTGCAATAAAACATGATCAGTAACAATATCAACGTCATCTTTTAGGCTGGGTTCAGTTTTTTTTCATTTTTTTTTGCAAAAAATGGATGCATGTGTGTGCATCCATTTTGATCCGTTTTTCCATTGAATTCCATTATTGAATGGAAAAACGGATGCACACACATGCATGCTTTTTTCCATCAGTTTTTTTTCATGTGTTTTTTGCAAAAAACGAATGGAAAAAAAACGGATTGCAAAAACATAGTGTAAACCAAGCCTTACAAAACAGCATTCACACAGGTTATGCTTCAGCAGTGGGATAGTAACCCTGCACCTATCCCCCCTGTACATTAGATGGGGCCAGTGCCCAGTGCATAGGAAGCATTGAGTCTTTGCTTATCAATGGTTCCTGTTCCTGGGAAAGCTGGGTGCAATGTGTCTCCATTACTGCTCACACCTCCCTACGGATCATCACTCATCTTTCCCAGAGTCTTGGATGGTAACACTGTACCGTACAGATACTGGGAAGATTTCCCAGCATTACTAGGCAGGTCTTGGTTACACCAGTTTCTGGGAAACCTGGGTGATTGCCAGCACGCATGATTATTTCCCAGGAAAGCTAAGTGACAACTTATAAAAATTTCAGGAAAAGTTAGGTGACAACTTGTTAGTTTTTTTCTGTTTCTGTTAAAGGACAACTCCGGTGAAAAGCTTTTTCCCAGTAATTGAAACACATTACAAAGTTATATAACCTTATAATATGCTTCAATCACCTATCTGCCCCCCTTCCCTATCTTTTCCCCCTCATCCTCCCACCAGGAAGTGAAGTAAACTCATTCTTATCTAATGACTGTTGACCCCAGGCTGCTCTGTGGCAGCCATTTTGTGACAATGACATCATCAAGAGGGAGGCGGGTCTAAGCCCTGATAGGCCAGCCTCCCTTTGTTAGATGACTCAGGTTGCTCAGCTCTGATTGGCTGAGCAAGATGTCAGCCATCTAACAATTGGTTAGACATCACAGGAGACAAAGTGCATCATGGGAAACCCTAAACCAGGAAGTGAAGAAAAAATGAAGACACCAACTAGAGCTTCAGTTTAGTTTTTTTTTTATCAGTGCCGGAGTTGTCCTTTAAGCAAACAAATGTTTTCTTCCAAAGCATCTGGTGCCAGAAAGTGCCTGAGATTTGTAATTTACTTCTTTTAAAAAAAATCTACGGTCTTCCAGTGGTTATCAGCTGCTGTATGTCCTGCAGGAAGTGGTGTATTATTTCCAGTCTGAGGGCGGGTTCAGACTACGGAATTCTCACTGATAAATTCAGCGGAATTCCGCCGCCTGTACGCGCTCACGGTCGCGCGCCTTTCCGCCGGCTCCATAGATACCATTTTATGGGCCGCTGATTCCGCATTCCTCCGAAAGAATTGACATGACAACCAGTATGGCTGCCATTAAACTTCTTGTCACTCATCTTCCCCAGGCTCCTGAATAGCAAGTCTTCTTCTAGCAGTGGTATATAATAATGCACAGACACTCTCTTTACCCCCCTCCATTCCTATGTGGGTTGGGGTGTGACCCCCAGGACCTCCCCCAGTCTCTGGCATTCGATACTGTCACATGTTTTAGCACAAAGGCTTCACCGTTGCCAACATGTGCTCCCATTTAAGGATTTAATAAATCTGTTCTTTTTGAAGATTTCATATGAAAAAAAAAAATCTGTTTCCAGGGAAGAATTACAGAATTCTGGATATTTCTAACAACTTTGTTATATATAGCTAAAAGTAAGGAACACTGGGGTACTTTTTATAGAGAATGCCCATATAAGGAAGGCCTGGTCCCACCCATGAGCTATCTCGGTGCCCCTGATTGGTCACTGGGTTGTATTACAGCTGTTCTATTTGCATAATATAGATTCAGCCTTTTATACTTGTTAGTATAAGTTGTAACAATTTGTTTCATTCCCCCCCCCCCCCCCCCCCAAACTAGCTGGGGACCTTATTAGGGGTCTCAAACCTGTCCATAAATATAATGGGGCCCAGTTACTAATATGGCAGACCCTGCAGTGGTAACTAATAATTCAGTCAGCTGCAGAATCCCTTTGTAGTGTAGGTTCCAGTGGTGGAGCTGTAATTGCACTGCCTGGCCACTAGAGGGAGCCAGCGGTGTTAGAAATGATTCAGGTCACATGGTCCATATCAAGTCATATCCAGTTCAGAGTTGCAGTAGACTATGGGGTTTCCTCCTCACACCCCCTTCTCTGTGTAGTCACAGAGACCCCATTAAAGAGTATAGTTTTGGGGGTCCCAATTTTGCCTTTAAATGTCCCAATTTTGCCTTACAGTAATGTAACAATGTAGAAGTATCTAGAAGGTAGAGACGTGGAGTGCCCAATGGGAGGCCAACTATGGTGGACCCCAATGTTTTTTGTTACACCCCCACATGTCTTACCATATAGAGTTTGGCCATCTTCCTGTTTGTAACATCGGCAACATCATCACCATCGTCCCCGGCCGGGAGATCCGGCTTCTTACCCAAAACCTAAAAAAATAACATTGTGGATTATTATAAGACATAAGATACGTTGTTCTGACAGATGTAATGTATGTATACTGATGGCTGCATTGCATCGTGAGAGATGTGGCTTTATGATAGTTGCACTAGGTCTCATGTGTTATACTGCAGCAGATGCTGAACCAGCAGGATAAGAGGAAGTCTGCAGTGGGCTTTATAATAAGACTCTATATCAGGGATAGGGAACCTTTGGCCCTCCGGCTGTTGCAAAACTACAATTCCCATCATGCCTGGACAGCTAAAGCTTTGGCTGTCCAGGCATGATGGTTCTTCTGCTGCCTCCTCTGCCCCATTAACCCCTCGCTGACCACTGGCTTCAGGCTTCATATTCTAGAATAACCTCACTTCTCATATCTCGCCCCATAATAGAGGAATACAGGATTTATCAGCGAGGGCACAAAGTCTATGTTATATGTTGGTGTGCTGGAGATAAGGAGCGGGCAGCGGCGGCGGCTGTTTGTTTTACGGATGACAGATGGCACATGACAGGCTCCGCCAAGACAACCATTTTATGGGCTAAAAACTGGGCTATATACTGGGCAGTAAACTGGGTTCTATATAGTTATATGGTGTATATGGGATGGGGGGAATCACTGCAAGCCCGGACGGGGTGGATTGGTCACTTGAATCCATTTCACACTTTTACCCAGTTTACCCTTGTTACCTCCATGCACCGCCTGTAGAGAAGGTCAGACATCTCTTAAAGGAAACCTGTCACATTAAAGGGGCACCCCAGTAAAAATATTTTCCTTTCAAATCAACTGGTTATAGAAAGTTATACAGATTTGTAATTTGCTTCTATTTAAAAATCTTGAACCTTCCAGTACTAATCAGCTGCTGTATGTCCTGCAGGAAGTGGTGTATTCTTTCCAGTCTGACACAGAGCTCTCTGCTGCCACCTCTGTCCGTGTCAGGAACTGTCCATAGCAGCAGCAAATCCCCATAGAAAACCTCTCCTCCTCTGGACAGTTCCTGACATAGACAGAGGTGGCAGCAGAGAGCACTGTGTCAGACTGGAAAGAATACACCACTTCCTGCAGGACATACAGCTGATAAGTACTGGAAGACTGGAGATTTTTATATAGAAGTACATTACAAATCTGTATAACTTTCTGAAACCAGTTGATTTGAAAGAAAAAGATTTTCTCCAGAGTACCCCTTTAAAAATGCAGTGAGTTATAGACCAGGAGGAGCTGAGCAGATTGTGGGAGTAATTCCAGGGTAACTTGTCATTTATTCATGTGTATGTGATCTTATAGAGAGAGCTATCAATCACTAAAACCACCCACCTGACTAGCCTAGAACGATCAGAGATTTACATGAATAAATTACACTTTTTCCAGTCCTCGCTGTCAGCCATGAGACCTAACCATGCCAGCTCCCACAATACATTGCTCTCCGGCATTGGCAGAATTTTCTGTCTGAGCAGCCTTTTGCGGTTACAAAGAAACACAAGATGAGTAAAGTATTTACAGAGGGGAATAAGGTAAATATGTTGTGCAAAGAGGAGTGTCCCTTTAAGTAGTCACCAAACAACTCTTCAGATCTTAGCTTCCTTAATCTTTGCGATTATAGTGCCAAATAGTGGAAAAGGGATATCAGTTCATTTTGCAACTTGTTCCCTCTCTAAGCTTTGACATTGGAGCACATTGGGTTTCTGACCACTGAGGGTCCTTCTCATTCAGTGGGTTAGTCATGGAGGGGGCTTCTCCTTTTTGTGGCACCTTACTACAACCCTTTCATCCTTTTATGGCAGGCAAAACTAGATACAAGCTGAAGCACACACAAGTTCTCTTTAAGCTTTGACATTGGGTTTCTGACCACTGGAGGTCCTTCTCATTCATGAGCTTAAACAATGGGAGCACATTGCGTTTCCGTCCACTGGAGGTCCTTCTCATTCATGAACTTGAACAATGGGAGCACATTGGGTTTCTGACCACTGGAGGTCCTTCTCATTCATAAGCTTGGACAACAGGAGCACATTGGTTTCTGACCACTGGAGGTCCTTCTCAATCATAAGCTTGGACAACAGGAGCACATTGGTTTCTGTCCACTGGAGGTCCTTCTCACTCTTGAGCTTAGACAAGGGGAGTAAATTAGTTTCTGAACACTGGAGTTTCTTTCTATTCATAAGCTTGAACAACAGGAGCACATTGGTTTCTGACTACTGAGGGTCCTTCCCGTTCATAAGCTTTAACAAGAGGAACACATTGGGTTTCCGTTCACTGGAGGTCCTTCTCAATCAGTGGGTTAATGTATATGTGGGGGAGGGTTTTCTCTCATTTGTGGCACTTTACTGCAACTCAACTCATCCTTTTGTGACAGGCAACACTACATACAAGCTGGACCTGGAGTTGTGTCTAAGCTTAGGCATTGGGTTTCCTACCATGGAGGTCCTTCTCAGTTGGTGGGTTAAGACCTAGGTGGGGTCCTTCTCCTTTTTGTGAAAAAGAGATTTTGCATCTTGATATTTATGCTTTAAGATGGTAGAATATCATCAGCAAATGCCTAAGTACTTTAAGCTACTGGATGCATTGACTGTGTAGTACTACTCATTGTACCCTTCCTTCCAGACATGGCCCTTGCACACCAGGTCTCGGCCCCAGCAGTGCAGCACCATCCAGGTATTCTTTGCTCCACTCATATATAAGGGCAGGTTGCCTCCTATTTATCTTCTTCGGTTTACTCAGTTGAGTGATAGCCAATATTGATTGTAGGAGTTCTCCATCACATTGACACATATTAGAAGTCAGCTGCACAACAGTGACTGCTCAAACAGTGTGACAAAAGCCACCCGGGGGTCCGCCTGTAATGTAAACACGGCTGGGGAGAGCTCAAGTTCCCATGTCCATGATGTCAGTGGCTTCTGAAATCAGCAGGTGACAATAGGAAGGGTGTAGTAGTGATATTCTGCAGAGAGTGAGCTCTATATGGAGAATATAAACAGCCCAGGTGCTATGCACATTGTGGGATTACTGTAGGATATATCCGATGCAGACCACCAGGGCTGCCCATTCCATGGGATTGAGTAAGCTAGAGATAGGGTCTGCCGGAGAATCAGGGGGTCCTGACAGCATCAGACCTCTCCAGTAACCATGAGACAACAATGGAGCTATTCACTACACTAGACTACCAGGGACCATTAGTTTTAGCTTTCCTGCAATGGTATGGAATGGTGGCAGATTCCTCTCTACCAAAGACCCTACCCCAGACCACAAAGATGTCTTCAATAATCTGTCATTAACTTATCCCCTTTACTACTCAAGACCACCAGGGATTCTAGTTTTATCTCCTTAGGTTAGCACAGAATTCACATAAACTAGACCATCAAATATACTAGAATTAAACCTGTTACTAATCCAGACCCTCAGGGATGCTTTAACTACCCTAGACCACCAGGGATGTAGATATCACCCCTTTTCTACTCTAAACCACAAGTGATACTAGTATGTCTATAACCATCCTAAACCACCAGGATTAACTGTACTCATATATATCACCCAGGATGAACAGTATATAAGTTACTCTAGACCACCAGGGATCTATTATTAACTCTTACGGTATCTCATCCCATTAACATATTGACAGCACATACACATACACTGTTAGGCCAGGTTCACACTACGTAAGACACCGACCATTCTGTGACTTGGCCGTGTCACATAACGGCTGGTGTCAGTGCTATTTCACCATAGCAAACAATAGAGAGTGCGGACGGAGCCACTCTCCATTGTGTGAACTGACAGGTCTGTGAGGCTGCTATTCAATGAACTAACTTTAGTTTTCTGTGCGGCCGGTTGGAATCCTGGCCGGAGTGTATACTATGTGTATACACTCCGGCCGGGATTCCCTCTGATTTCTATGCAACGTTTCTTTTGTATTAATCACGGCCGTTGTTGCAAATTGCAACAATGACTGTGATTAATACAAAAAATATGTTTTATGAATATAGCCTTATAGTTATAGTATCTCCACAACGATCCCCCTTTCCCTGTATGTTGTTCTTCTACTTCCTACCATCCTGTTCTGTGCAGGTGTTGTCGGGGGTGGCGCCGTACTATAGCGAGAGCTCAAAACCAATAAGAGGATCCTGGATCCCATCAGCCTCGTTCATTTCCTAACACAGAAGCTCTGCTGCAACTAATGCATTGGGGAGCTGCACTGCCAGCAATCCCTCTGTATACAGCTACGATGTGACTCCTTCCAAAAACAGCGCCACACCTGTCCTCAGGTTATATGTGGTATTACTGAGCTGCTATACCAGACCTCCGGCCGCCATGTCTATGTACCCTGCAGTATTGTAGTGTGTTACAGAAGCAGTCTGAGGACCACCACAGCCCCCTATGCCCAGCCTCAGTGTTAGTCCTTAATAATAGTGTAGTGTCTCTGTAATTGCATTGGTCCTTGCAGGTAGCTCTGTGGTTGTCGCCGCCGGACAGGGCGTGTGAGCTCACTAACTATATCTATACACGTGTGTCGTCTGCTAAAACAAAAGACTCTTCTGCAGCCAAAGCAAAGGGATTGTCTGTGGCGGCTGCCAGTGACTTGTCATCAGGGAGGGCTGCACAGTACAACTTCTCCTTCTCTACATCAAGGGATCTTCTTGCAGCCATTCCTACTTTCTATACGATATAAATGCACAGTACAACTTCTAATTCTTTTATATCTAGGGATCTTTTTCAGCCATTCTAACTTTCTTTACAATAAAACTGCACAGTACAACTTCTCCTCTCTAGAACCCATTTTAGCCCATTCTCACTTTCTATACAACCTAAAAGCACAGTGCAACTTCCATGTAGTTAAAGGGAAGTTGCGCGCGCCCGCATCCGCATCAGAGCTTCCCATAGCACACAGTGAAGCAAGCGCCGGAGCCGCTCGCTTCACTGTGTGAACTGACAGGGTTTCCTACGGCCGCAATTCAGTGAATGTCAGTTATTTGCGGCGCCGCACGTATCCCGGCCGGAGCGTATACGATGTGTATACGCTCCGGCCGGGATCCCATAAAGAAACAGGCAATGTTCACAGGCACATAAAGTACGGCCGGTGTTGCCTATGGCCGTACTTACACGTAGTGTGAACATAGCCTAGTACTGGAAGACTGGAGATTTTTAAATAGACAAATTACAAATCTGTATAACTTTCTGACACCAGTTGATACCGTATATGTTGCATGTCATTCTCAGAATGTGTATATTGTACTGTATATGCACAGTGCCACTTCTTACCTTCTATGTGTTAGATACATATTCTGGATTCTTATATTTTGTGTGCACAGTATCACTTCCCTTATACGTGTTGGATATTATTATTTTCAGCATGGATATGCACAGTGTCACTTCTCACCTTCCATGTGTTACGTATAATTCTTACAGTTGTCACCAGTGCCAGGTTCTGAGCCTGAGGGTGTGATGGGTAAGTGAAGGAGCAGATGTCCTGGTTAGACGGTGGGGGGCTATAGGGACTGGTACTTTACCCCCTGCCTTGTTTATTGGGCTGACAGCCATGGCTGTATAAGTAAAATTGGCTGATGATTTGTACACTGGGTAGTACTATTATTTGGAAAATATATGACGGTATTATTTTAGATTTGTATTGTTCTATTGTGGCACTAAATGATCAGTAGTTTCTGACCGCTACATTTAGGTTCTGTGTGATACTACCTAGAAAATGATACTTTGGCTCTCTATGGCGGTATTATTATAGCGCTATATGGTAGTGCTGTTTAGTGATGGATGGTTGTACTGTTTCACTACATGACTATTATTTAGGGTTCTGTAGGATATTATTTGGGCACTGATATTTAAGCAGGGTATGGTGGTATGTTTTATGTGCTATATATTATCAGTAAGTTATAGTGGAACATATAGAGCGCAATATAGGGAGAGAAGTAGTCATGCCTAGAGGTGATCATTGTCTATGACTGTGAACAGCCCAGAAGCAGACAGCTGCTTTTTCTGTATATTAGGGGTCCTGTATATTAGGGTTTCTGTATATTAGGGCCCTGTATATTAGGGTTCTGTATATAGGGGTTTCTGTATTTTAGGGTTCTATATATTAAGGTTTCTCTATATTGGGGTTCTATATATTGAGGTTTCTGTATATTTGGGGTTCTGTATATTAGGGTTTCTGTGTATTAGGGTTCTGTATATTGAGGTTTCTGTATATTGGGGGTTCTGCATATTAGGATTCTGTGTATTAGAGTTCTGTATGTTACAGTTTCTGTATATTAGGGGTTTCTGTATATTAGGGCTCTGTATATTTGGATTTTGTATATAAGGGTCCTGTATATTAGGGTTTCTGTATATTAGGTTTCTGTATTTTAGGTTTCTGCATATTAGGGTTCTATATATTAGGAATCTGTATATAGGGGTTTCTGTATATTAGCGTTTCTGTATATTAGGGTTCTGTATATTAGGAATCTGTATATAGGGGTTTCTGTATATTAGCGGTTCTGTATATTAGGGTTCTGTATATTAGGATTCTGTATATAGGGGTTTCTGTATATTAGGGTTCTGTATATTAGGATTCTGTATATAGGGGTTTCTGTATATTAGTGGTTCTGTATATTAGGGTTCTGTATATTAGGATTCTGTATATAGGGGTTTCTGTATATTAGCGGTTCTGTATATTAGGGTTCTGTATATTAGGATTCTGTATATAGGGGTTTCTGTATATTAGGGTTTTGTATATTGGTAGTCCTGTATATAGGGGTTTCTGTATATCAGGGCTCTGTATAAAGGGGCTTCTGTATTTTAGGATTCTGTATGTGGTGAGCCCCCGGATGATGTTATAGCGTTGTCACGGCCGGTCACTTGCTAGATGGAAATGTGACGCCACTCCTGTGGTGGATGGATGAGATACAGCCGGACCTTAAGGTTTTGTCACGTAACGCCAGTGCCAGGTGGGCACACAGGTGTGATGGCACGCCTGCTTTTAGGGTGTAAGGCCAGTTGTACCCTTTTCCCCTGTGGTCAGTGTCCTGTCGGGTGGCTACCGGGTCCCTTGGGATAGTGTAGTCACAGATGATGTAGTCACAGGTGGAAAGGGGAGATGTCCCAAGGTTGCGGTGTGTGTGTGTAGGTGGTAGTGAATAATCACAGACCCTGGGTTAACGTTGACTTGATTTACTATTGGCAAATGTGCAACAGGTAATACAGATGAGCTCGGATATACACTTGATAAAGTTCCAATAAATACTTGAACATAGAACCACCAGATCTGTGTGATAAGTGCTGAGTAGGATGTAGTAGTGTTGGTAGAGTTGTACTGAAGTAGCGTAGTAGAGAGGAGGGTGCCCTGAGAGTCTCAACCCAAGTAGTAATGTGCTCTGCCGGGATGTTGGAGTACATAGAAGAATACTTGTAGAAGAAGAAAAAGAGTGAGACAACCTGTGCCTTTGTATTGAACTTTCTAGAGTCTTCACACCACCTTATGCCCACTAGCTTTGGCTGAACCGTACTAATGGGTGACACAGGCTCCAGACCTTGTTACCTGGGATGAGCAGAGTGCTGAGGGTTTCCTGCTGATACTCACGTTGCGAGATGGAGTTCATGGACTGTTACAGTAACTTTGCTCCCCCCCGATCAGTTCCTAGCTCTTTGGCTCTTTAGTGTATACTGTCCTTCACTGTTGTTTCTCCTAGTCTACGGCGTGGGTTGAGGTGATCTGTTGGCTAGTCCTCTCCTGAGAGGCTTAACACTGCATCATACGGGGTATAGGCACTGAGAGAGAATTTTGTAACAGAGCACTGTCCTGCGTCCTACCCATGCGAGGTACTGACTAAGACTACTCCTCTTCTGTACGGAGGGACCTGGCAGAGGGCCACTGCCCAGGTAGGACCACTGTGGAGAGCAATCTGGTCTGCGTCCTTCTCTCACAGAAT
Source organism: Dendropsophus ebraccatus (assembly GCF_027789765.1). Classification (NCBI taxonomy): domain Eukaryota; kingdom Metazoa; phylum Chordata; class Amphibia; order Anura; family Hylidae; genus Dendropsophus; species Dendropsophus ebraccatus. The sequence goes on from NC_091455.1 coordinate 208,627,551, forward strand.
CCCGACTAAGACTCCTCCTCCACCCAAGGGACTAACTTCCTATCTAGTGTGTAAGGGGCGCTGTGGTTGGGTGGAAAGAGTGCAATAGAAGAACAGAGAGAAGAGGTGATAGGACAGAAGAAAGTGAAGATCCTACTGGTCCACAGATTCTGGTACACACAAACACAATAACCCTTTGAGACACTTCAGCCGTGAAGCTGCCATACTTCAATACATAATATAGCGACATCTAGTGGCCATCTCTTAATACTGCTTTGGCTGCAGTAAGACCACAAAAAGTACAGACTTTTGCGAAGGGTGTAAACAACAGTAACACCCCTAGTGGGAAACCACATACTCCCTCACTTGAGAAAAGCCGTCCATGGCGTAACACCTTGGGGAAAAGACTGGACGTTTGTTAAGGCACAGCATGGGTTATTAGAACACCCTATATTAGAAGTACTTTTAAGAGCATATATACACACACATATAAAACTTTGTTTTGTTGTTTTGGGCAATAATGAAATTGTCCACAATAACACTTCTGGGGTACTGGATGCATCTGTCCATATGCACCCTAAGTGGTGCTGTGATGTGTCAGTTCCTTTATAAAAACAAGCAACCCTGCATACCCATATTAGGGTTTCTGTATATTAGGATTTTGTATATAGGGGTTTCTGTATATTAGGGTTCCTTTATATTAGAGTCCTGTATGTTAGGGTCCTGTATGTTAGGGCCCTTTATGTTAGGGTCCTGTATGGTAGGGTTTCTGTATATTAGGGTCATGTATATTAGGGTCAGCAATATTATAATGTAGCCATCAACATGTCTGTACCGAAGATAAAATCATGTGAAAAGGATTATTTGTTTTGCACAAGGATGTGGTGACTGCATGAAAGCTGCAAACTACAGAAAAGTCACACATCCCCTGCGGCGTAGGAGACCAGAGGATAGAGAAGTGGCCGCTCTCTACTTCTATTCCGCAAGTAGTGCTATGACTGTGCAGGACAGGGAGGAGGGATCTCAGTCATATCACTTCTAGACATCCAAACACTGTGTGCCATCTCTACTGTCTGTACTGTACGATGTAAGAATAGTCACACTATGGATTCTCTATTGTAAGAGCGGTCACACTATGGAGTCTATACTGTAAGAGCAGTCACACTATGGATTCTCTACTGTAAGAGCGGTCACACTATGGAGTCTATACTGTAAGAGCGGTCCCACTATGGAGTCTATACTGTAAGAGCGGTCACACTATGGTGTATATACTGTAAGAGCGGTCACACTATGGAGTCTATACTGTAAGAGCGGTCACACTATGGTGTATATACTGTAAGAGCGGTCTGACTATGGAGTCTGTACTGTAAGAGCGGTCACACTATGGGGTATATACTGTAAGAGCGGTCACACTATGGTGTATATACTGTAAGAGCGGTCACACTATGGTGTATATACTGTAAGAGCGGTCACACTATGGAGTCTATACTGTAAGAGCGGTCACACTATGGGGTCTATACTGTAAGAGCGGTCACACTATGGAGTCTATACTGTAAGAGCGGTCACACTATGGTGTATATACTGTAAGAGCGGTCACACTATGGAGTCTGTACTGTAAGAGCGGTCACACTATGGAGTCTATACTGTAAGAGCGGTCACACTATGGAGTCTGTACTGTAAGAGCGGTCACACTATGGGGTCTATACTGTAAGAGCGGTCACACTATGGGGTCTATACTGTAAGAGCGGTCCCACTATGGAGTCTTTACTGTAAGAACGGTCACACTATGGGGTCTATACTGTAAGAGCGGTCACACTATGGTGTATATACTGTAAGAGCGGTCACACTATGGAGTCTATACTGTAAGAGCGGTCACACTATGGAGTATATACTATAAGAGCGGTCACACTATGGAGTATATACTGTAAGAGCAGTCACACTATGGAGTCTATACTGTAAGAGCGGTCACACTATGGAGTATATACTATAAGAGCGGTCACACTATGGTGTATATACTGTAAGAGCGGTCACACTATGGGGTATATACTGTAAGAGCGGTCACACTATGGAGTCTATACTGTAAGAGGGGTCACACTATGGTGTATATACTGTAAGAGCGGTCACACTATGGTGTATATACTGTAAGAGCGGTCACACTATGGGGTCTATACTGTAAGAGCGGTCACACTATGGAGTCTATACGGTAAGAGCGGTCACACTATGGGGTCTGTACTGTAAGAGCGGTCACACTATGGTGTATATACTGTAAGAGCGGTCACACTATGGTGTATATACTGTAAGAGCGGTCACACTATGGGGTCTATACTATAAGAGCGGTCACACTATGGTGTATATACTGTAAGAGCGGTCACACTATGGAGTCTATACTGTAAGAGCGGTCACACTATGGGGTCTATACTGTAAGAGCGGTCACACTCTGGGGTCTGTACTGTAAGAGCGGTCACACTCTGGGGTCTATACTGTAAGAGCGGTCACACTATGGAGTCTATACGGTAAGAGCGGTCACACTATGGGGTCTATACTGTAAGAGCGGTCACACTATGGAGTCTGTACTGTAAGAGCGGTCACACTATGGGGTCTATACTGTAAGAGCGGTCACACTATGGAGTCTTTACTGAAAAAGCAGCTGCATTATCACTTTCTTAAATAAAAAGTATCTTAACATCTTTTCATCCTCATTATTCTGCTTTTGCACTGTGTACCCAGAGCTTTTAATGCTAGAACTACAGTGAATACTGATACTTATACATTTACAGTAACTCAATAAAGCAGATACATATTTCTGATTGGGACAGAACCTCTATGGGTATCCTAATGCTGCCAGCCATGCCTAGACATTTATATTACTATTTCTGAGCATTGCGTGATATATTAATACTCTCAGTTCTATCTGGATTTCAGTTCTTTGTGGCAAATGTAAGTGATGTAACCCCCACTCTCATACCAGTATACAGGCTAACCTCAGCATTGTGAGTCACTGTCTACTGCACGCTATAAGCACATGACCAATGCCAGTCCCTATACATGTCTGTGGTGATAAGGCTGTAACTAAAAGGGTATTTCCTGTACAAGAACTGATAATTTATCTAAAATAAACTGAAGTAAAAATGAAAGATACAGAACTTAACATATCTCATGGACCTTGATGAGGTAGATTAGAGGGGATGTACCATCTCAAAGAACACCTGGTTCCCTATACATTATATTGTGTTGTAGACATTTTCTTATAAACTACAAGTTGAGATCTGTAATGTCTGAGTAGAATTTTCCTTATAAACACAGATCAATTTGTTGTTACTTGCAGTACCCATTTTCACCACTTTTTTAGTTGAAATTATTTGCATAGAAATCAATGCAACAGCGCCACCACCTTGAATGCTCACTAAAACTATCTGAACCAGGGTTCCCGTCTAGTTTCAGAGTAGGCTGAAGTTTTTGCCTTCGATATAAAATTTTCCATCAGGATTGATAAGTGACATATAACTTATAGTATAGGAGACATTTTGTGTGTATGTCCTGCAATTGAGACAAATTGAGCCATTTTTTACAATTAAGTATATACAGTGTTTGTAAATTCTAAAAAACAAATACCTTAGTTAGATCATTTGGTTCGTTCCCTTCATCCACAACAACCAGCTGTGCACGGCCATTCCTCTCATTGTCGCGAATTCCGTTAGCCACTTGCATAGCCTTAAAGCGTTCATACTTGTTAGCTGTCGATCCGCACCACTGGTAGATCACCTGTAAGAGAAGGGCGTTGTTTGAGTATACATTGTTGTGCTGCAGACTTCATTATTTCCCCATTATTTTTTTGTGCATGTACAGCAGAGCTGAGTTTGTAATTTGTCACAATTCAAGGTGATGTCCCAATACTTTGCAGGGTTGCAGGTAAACAAACCCACAGTGATGAGAAGTTTTAGGCTCTTGGAGCCCCTGAACCTTATCCAGCACCAGCTACGCTACTGGCAGGTTATCTAACATCTTATTCCAGTTGCTACTTTTGCTACTGGTCAGATCTGGGTCATGTACATGGTGCGGAGTCAGGAGACTGTCTACTGCCGCTAAGAGGAAAATACAACTAAAGCACCTAGTGAACGGGAGACAAGAGAGGGGGAAAAGTGGCCATGTTTTTGTAGCACTGGATAACCCCTTTAACATATTGGGAAAGTTCATGTACAGATAGTGATTCTGGCACACCTCTAAACCTCAGGTTGTTCCTCCTGCTGCGATCTTCCAGGTCAGCCATTTTGGTTTTCAGTGCTTGTACAGTATCCTCTTATTGTACCATGCTGCATGTATGTTACCACAATTTTTCTATATAATATACCGAATGTTATTACTGTTGTTTCTATATTCTTTGTTAACCCATATGTTACAGTCAGGGCTTATAGTGCTTATAAAAAAAAACTAATAAAAACATTTAACCAGAAAACCTCTCCTGCTCTCCAGACTGGAAAGAATACACCACTTCCTGCAGGACATACAGCAGCTGATAAGTACTGGAAGACTTGAGATTTTTTTTTTCCCATAGAATTACATTATAAATCTCTGGCGCTTTATGGCTCTAGTGGATTTGAAAGATTTTTTTTTTTTTTTACGGGCGAGTCTTGTATTGCAGTTCAGCCCCATCCACTTAAATCCTGTAATACCAGAAATGACCAATAAAAAAAAGTGGCACTATTTTTGGGAAAAGAAATTACATACCTGTTTTTCTAATCTCTACATATAAATATAAAATACACCACTGCTCTCTACATATAAATATAAAATATACCACTGCTAGAAATTGAAACAATAATATGCAAAACCAGTATGAGTGTAATATACAAAGGATTTAGGCAAATTCTTCCTTTACTTCCAGATACAAATAGCAAGTCAATAAACTTTAACAAACACCAAATAAATGGCTGTCTATAGAGAGCGCCAACAGCTCTCTGCTCTAGTCCATAGATGGGGATAACAAGCAGGCTCAACCAGTGATTGGCTGACAGGTTATTTCCTGGGTCGAGAAAATGACCAGAAAGTGCTGCTGATCAACGGGGAGTGGCACCAACAGAACCAGGATCAGGCAGGTGAGTATCCCCATGTTTCTTAATTTAAGAATTTTTTTTTTTGTACTTTCTTAATCTTACTCCTTAATGACCATGGGTGTACATTTACGCCAACACTGCCTGGGCCTTAACGCAGGAGGATGTAAATGTACGCCCTGCGGGTCCCGGGCTATGGAGCAGGCTCAGGAGCTGAGCTCGCTCCATAGCCGGTGAGGATCGGCTGCTATCTGCAGTCAGGCCCTCACCCTCAACGGCCGCCCACCATTAACCCCTTAAATGCTGCAACTTCCGATCTCCGGTCACTTAGCGGTCAAGACCCCCGCGGTCCCGATCACATGGCCTGACTGCCGGAGGTCTCTTACCTTCCTCCGTGCAGTCTGATCTTCTGAGAGTCTGCCACAGGCCACAGGCAGGCTCTATCAGAAGATCGCCGATAACACTGATCCCTGCTATGCTATGGCCACAGGCAGGCTCTATCAGAAGATCGCCGATAACACTGATCCCTGCTATGCTATGGCCACAGGCAGGCTCTATCAGAAGATCGCCGATAACACTGATCCCTGCTATGCTATGGCCACAGGCAGGCTCTATCAGAAGATCGCCGATAACACTGATCCCTGCTATGCTATGGCCACAGGCAGGCTCTATCAGAAGATCAGAGATAACACTGATCCCTGCTATGCTATGGCCACAGGCAGGCTCTATCAGAAGATCAGAGATAACACTGATCCCTGCTATGCTATGGCCACAGGCAGGCTCTATCAGAAGATCAGAGATAACACTGATCCCTGCTATGCTATGGCCACAGGCAGGCTCTATCAGAAGATCGCCAATAACACTGATCGCTGCTATGCTATGGCCACAGACAGGCTCTATCAGAAGATCAGAGATAACACTGATCCTTGCTATGCTATGGCCACAGGCAGGCTCTATCAGAAGATCAGAGATAACACTGATCCCTGCTATGCTATGGCCACAGGCAGGCTCTATCAGAAGATCAGAGATAACACTGGTCCTTGCTATGCTATGGCCACAGGCAGGCTCTATCAGAAGATTGCCGATAACACTGATCCCTGCTATGCTATGGCCACAGGCAGGCTCTATCAGAAGATTTCCGATAACACTGATCCCTGCTATGCTATGGCCACAGGCAGGCTCTATCAGAAGATTGCCGATAACACTGATCCCTGCTATGCTATGGCCACAGGCAGGCTCTATCAGAAGATTGCCGATAACACTGATCCCTGCTATGCTATGGCATAGCACTGATCAGTGTGTGCAATCTAATGTATTAATGTAAAAGTCCCCTAATAGGGGATAAAAAGTGTAAAAAAAATAAAATAAATTAATAAAAGTTTAAAAAAATGTCCCAAAGCCCCTCCCCCAATAAGAGTGAAAATCACCCCCCCCCCTTCCCATTTTATATATAAAACAAATAAAAATAATAAAGATAATTAACATATTATATACCGTAGCGTGCGTAATCGTCCGATCTATTAAAAATAAAACAATATTATTCCCGCACGGTCAACGGCACGAACAAAAAGTGGTAAAAAAATGCAGAGATTGCTTTTTTTTAAATGACATTTTATGTATAAAAAAATTAATAAAAAGCGATCAATACATTTGATCTAGAAAAATTTTTTACTAATAAAAACTAGATATCATGGCCCAAAAAATTACATCCCATATGACTCTGTAGGTGAACATATAAAAGTGCTATAGGAGTTACAATAGGGCCATTTTAAATGAGCCTATTTACAAAATATTTTTTTTACTGCTAATAAAAATGGTAAAACGTTAGAAAACCTAGTAAACCTGCATATCGCTGTGTTCAGACTGACCTATAGAATAAAGAAAAATTGGCAGTTTTAACGTAAACTGCATTACGTAAATATGGCATCGCATTTTTTGACCATCGCAAGTTCACCCCATAAATTATATTTTGGGGGTTTCGTCATTCATTTTATGGCAGAATGAAAGATGCCATTACAAAGTACAGCTGCTCCTGAAAAAAACAAGACCCTGTAGGTGGAAAAATGAAAGCGTTATGGGTCTTAGAAGGCGAGAAGGAAAAAATGAAAACGCAAAAGTGACAATTGGCCCGGTCCTTAAGGGGTTAAGCATCACAAAAGCACTTTAAGGCCATGTTCACACAGCATAAGTAAAGTATTAATCCAGGCCGTTGTTGCAGAGAACCTGTCAGTTCATACAATGGATTGTGCAGAGCATTGAGTACAGCGGGGAATTCGGATGCGGACGTACACTGATGCGCCCGCATCCGAATTGCGCAGAAGTAAAGATCATCCGGCCGGTACTGTAGTACCAATACTCTTATTGAAGACACATTCACATTTTATACATCACTCCATTTATTTTATTCATCACTCATTCAGTTGATTGATATTAGTATAATCAGTGTAATACTGAATTTCACCTGCGGTGGCACTGTAGAGAAATTGAGCACTTTCTGTTAGGTATCTCTACAGCTGATCGCAGGGATTGTCAGCCGCAGAACACCCAGTGATCAGTAAATGCTTCTAACAAAGTATATACCCAAGCATTGATGCAGCAGAGCTGGGTGAGTTTTAATCTCTGGACTATGGAGAGTCAGCTTTGTATTTTTTGCTCTTTTTAGAGTTATGAGGTGTGCCCTGACCTTTACTAATAGCTGATTTGGAAGCCCATTGTGTACAGCATTAATGTAGCATTGAGATCTTCTGTACTTATAACCTTCAATCTGCAGATAAAATCCCTCACAGAGCTGGTTTTTCTACATTACTGAAGGTAATTGCACAAGAATTATATTTGCGTGTCGTTCTGTAAGGAGTGCCCGTTATATCTAGGCCCTTGGGGCAATGGTTGGCCTAGCCCGTGACTATGACCCACCCAACAATACACACACATGCAATATACAGCAGACCGCAGGCTATTTTAATTTACTAAAAAGCTTAAAAACCCTTAAAGGTTTACTCTGGTAAAAATCTTTTTTCTTTCAGATCAACTGTTTTTAGAAAGTTGTATAGATTTGTAATTTCTTCTATTCTATTAAAAATCTCAAGTCTTCCAGTACTTATCAGATGCGGTATGCTCTGCAGGATGTGATGTATTCTTTCCAGTCTGACACAGTTCTCTCTGCTGCCACCTCTGTCCATGTCAGGAACTGTCCTGAGCAGTAGTAAATCCCCATAGAAAACCTCTCCTGCTCTGGACAGTTCCTGACATGGACAGAGGTGGCAGCAGAGAGCACTGTGTCAAACTGAATAGAATACACCACTTCCTGCATAACATACAGCAGCGGATAAGTACTGGAAGACTGGAGATTTTTTAAATAGAAGTAAAGTACAAATCTGTATAACTTTCTGACACTGGTGTATTTATACGAAAAACAAAACACTGCAGTCCCCCTCCTTTCCCTCTTCCTCCTTTTTGCGTCCCAGAGTGCAGATTATATTTAAAAAAAATCAAGATTGCAAATATCAACTCCTTCCTACCATGAGACTGACGGCAAGTTGTCTTTCTCATTTTCCATTTAGTGACCCACTATGAGAAAAATCCTCTAAAACACCAAAACACTAAGGTAAAGCAGTGGTGTGAGAGCTGAGGAATGGCTTTCTTGGTATCTCTAGCTGTGGAAATAGATGTGGTTATTCACCGCAGGGAAAGAGGAAGCTGAAGGCTAAGACTATGTGCATCTAGTTTTCTGTCATCTATAGAACCTGGTAGGTTAGGTACAGCTCGCCCCATACTTATACACCATATCCCAACATAACTGTTGGCTGAGCACATGATTCTACCAATGCCCCCATATACAAGCCGAGCATTCATGTGCTCTGAATTGGAGAGGGGAGTAAGCTGCTTGCAAGACTTGTGACTTGTCTGCCTGCAAATTAAAGGATCAGGCACTTGAAAATCAATATGTCTGATCTTTCTCTCCCCAACATTTGGCTCCATACACATTTTTTATCTGTATGTTGTGGGTGTGGGAGGAAACCAGAGTACCTGGATAAAACACACACAAACACGGAGAGAACATACAAACTCTTTGCCCTTAGTGGGATTTGAACCCAGTACCCCCAGAACTGTGAGGCCACCATGCTGCCCACATTTGATGGTCGTCATGGCTAGAATACTTTTGTTATTGAAGGACCATAGTGATTATATCTTATAAGGGACAAATACCATAGTTATTATATCTTACCAGGTGCAAATACCAGATTTATTATATCTTATAAGGTGAAAATACCAGAGTAATTATATCTTTCAAAGGTGCAAATATCAGTTATTATATCTTACAAGGTGCAGATACCAAAGTTATTATATCTTACAAGGTGCAAATACTAGTAATTTTTAGCAAATCTGCAAAATTTCACTATGGAAGATGTTCTGGTTAATGGAAGACTAAGTGGCACTTATTCAGGGACACCAATAGAATTAGATGGGTGAAATACAACCAGTTAGATCAGGGATGGGAAACCTTTGGACCTCCAGTTTTTGCAAAATTACGATTCCCATCATGGCTGAACAGATAAAGCTTTGGCTGTCCAGGCATAATGGGGATCACCGTTTTGCAACAGCTGGAAGGCCAAAGGTTTCCCATCCCTGGGTTAGCTTCTTCTTTCTCCATTGTCTCCCCAGACTCTTCTCCTTGCCATAAAATCATAATTCGTGTTGAGTGAACTTGCTGAAAGTTCGGGTTCGACGATGTTCTTCAAAACCGTTCGTATTTGACTCCTGGTGTTTGGAAAAGTTGCATCTCGCCCTAGAGCTGCCAGGAGAACATGGATAGGCTGTGTCCATGTTTACCTGGGATCCCTAGGGCGACATTCAACTTTTCCAAACACCAGGAGTCAAATACGAACGGTTTTGAAGAACATCGTCGAACCTGAACTTTCAGCAAGTTCACTCAACACGAATTATGATTCTATTATAGTTATAAAATGTTGTCATATAAAGACAAGGACAAGTAGTTGTCTAACTCCCAGTGACTCCAACGTAACCTATTTCCACCTATAGATTTGGATACAACACTGGCAGTATATACGGATCCTTCCTCCCTCATTTACTTGCAGAAGTGGTTCTACCACATTACCCCAGAAAAGCCCAAGTTTCTGAGAAATTCTGACATCACTTCCCGCTATATTGATGCCCGAAGGGGATATGGAGAGGAATCTGTCAGAATGCCATACCGAGGAATACGTAAACATGGATACAAGTACGACCCTCAGTTTTACAGTCAAGATCTAGGTTGTTATTTTTGATTTTTTTTTATCTTTAAAGTTTTGCAGAAGTGAAAGTGGACAAATAGATGAAGAAGCCGTCTCTACTGCAAAAAGTGTCGGCACAAAATATTGACTGTATAGTTGTAGCTGTATACTTGTACCTAACACAGGACATACATGGTGTGATTATGCTGTCTGCAACAAAAATACATAGGAAATCCCTTTAAGTAGCGGAGGTGATGAACTTTTTGAACTTTTCTGTTCCATTCTGTATACTTTTATACGGTTTACTCTAGTATTAATCTACTATCTTGCAAGTACTGTATATGATAGGTGGGGGCACAACACATAACACATGGTAGTTGGGGGCAGAACACATAGCACACAGTAGTCAGGGGCACAACACATAGTACATGGTAGGAGGGGGCACAACACATAGTACATGGTAGGAGGGGGCACAATACATAGCACATGGTAGGTGGGGGCACAACACATAGTACATGGTAGGTGGGGACACAACACATAGTACATGGTAGGAGGGGGCACAACACATAGTACATGGTAGGAGGGGGCACAACACATAGTACATGGTAGGTGGGGGCACAACACATAGCACATGGTAGGTGGGGGCACAACACATAGTACATGGTAGGTGGGGGCACAACACATAGTACATGGTAGTTTTTGAATTAGGGTCCAAGGTCTTCAAGATATGTCTCCGCCTTATATTGTTTGCTTATTATAACCATCAATAGACATAGTCATAGTTTCCAATACCCACCAACTCACAACAGATGGCATATTGTCCAAGACTGATCCGGATATACCTGGTTTTCAGGTTTTTTTTGTTTTTTTTATTTACTATCAGTAAAGTGTAGATGTTTCTCGTTGAATTTGAAGGCTGTAAAGCTAGATTGCACAGACACAGAAAGTCTACACAACAAGGATACAATATAATCTGTAATAGTCCCTAATCTTATCACTTGGGCAATTCTGGGACCCATGGCGGTTCCTCTTTTTACTTGGTCACAAAGTATGATCTTATTTATAAGCTTTTAATGACCATTGTAATCACTGTACTTCCTATTTCTTCATAGCTTGCACATTAATAGTATAATTTTTTCAAATATACAGAGAAAATTATAATTTAAAGGATTTTTTTCTTATCCATGGGGTATAGAGGGGCATTCTGAGATTTTAATATTGATGGTCTTCCCGTAGGATCCAATTTTAAACCTATATCTAATCCCCATCCTGGTCTGCACATCATGTCCGACAGCAAACAGGCAGGTTCTAAGGACAGTTATAATATCGACGCGTTTCAGTGATAACACATCCACCTTTATCAAGCCTTTCAGTTTCCAACACATATGGCTTCCCCCACCCATACTATCTTTGGACCCCTTGAGCGCTGGATGCTTGTTTTCTTTATTTTATGTTACCGGTGTTGTTGATCCATATTTGTACTCTGCACCCTCCACCAGTAGATGTCTTTGAAGACGAGGAACCATGCTTGATTAGTGAGGTTCTCGTGGCTCAGGGTGGTGCGGCTGTCGTATGACCCTCACAATCACCGGGTGTTATCCTGCGGATGAGTCTGTATGCAGACCCTCCTTACCTAACATCCAGCACTGAAACGTCAGCTCTCCGCTAATGTTGATCTATGACGATCTTTTTGGCTCAAGGAACAAAGGATAATTGTTTGAATACTTGGACAGAGAAACAATCACTGCGTTATAATACAAAGTATCGGTTTACAAAATAAAAAAAAATGCACTTATTCTTGTTTTCTGTATTTTAGGGTTGAGATGATGACTATGAGGCTTCCTTCTCCTTTAATAGAGAACAGGGCATACACATCTCACCTGCCGTCCACCATTTATAACACCACTGACTTTATATGACCACTATTCTCCTCCTCCCTGTCCCACACATGACATAGAGCATGCTCACTACACTCCTATAACAATTGATACCAGCGATATCCCAGTCACAGTATATACTGTGGCAGGGACTCCTATTTTTTAACAGGAGTCCCCGATCCTGTACAACTTTTAGAAGGCTCACTCAACTCTAATCAATACATCTATAGTCAATCACCTTAATGGAAAACACTTTAAAGGGACTCTGTCAGTAGGTGTATGGTGTCCTATCTCAGGGCGGCATAAACTAGTGACAGAGAAGCTGAACAGAATGATGTATCACTTACATTGTTCTTTACAGCTGATCCAGAGATATCCTTCTGAATAACATGGACAATAAGTAGTCCTCTCCATTATGTGCATGAGCCCAGTAGTCCTGGATATTCATGAGAAACAGAAAACTCCGCCCACCAGCTGCTGATTGGCAGTTATCTATCCATGCTGTGTATAGACAGTCAACAGTCAATCAGCAGCTGGAGGGCAGGGGCAGGGGTGTGGCAAGAATCCTATTCTCTTGCATATTAGGAGAACAGATGAACAGAATGATGTAAGTAATACACCACATACGCCACATAAACCTAGTGACAGATTCGCTTTAAATTTTACAGAAAGAACAGTACAATACATTGTGTAGTGCAGAACCACAGGATGATAAAGGAATCAGAGACTACAAGAACAAGAATGAGAGAGGTCAACACTGTATATCAGTTTCTGCTGGGGCGTTCCTATAGGCGATCGGTCTGCAGCAATTCCGATAACTATAGAATAGTGAGTGCAGCTCTGAAGTATAATATAAACTGTAATTCAGGATCAACTCAAAATGAGTAATTCCAGGAAAGTGTTCTCCCTGGTAGTACATTGGGTGTTCACTTGAGTCTATGTGCTTCAGCCTACTCTACCTAAGTATTACTGGATGTTATCTACTCTAATACTATGATAGATAACAGAGAGAAAGGTGCAGCGGCCAATGTTTCATCTAAGCAATTGCAGCTAGAATGCAGGCAGCTCGGGTCATGGGTGCTGCACGGGACATGGGTGCTGCTCCTGACATGCGTACTGCTCAGGACTTGGGCCATCCAAGATCCAAAACAGGAGCAAATGATTCATATATAATATTCCTGGGGCAGAGAGCCCAGAAAGGGTTTAAATACACTCTTCCCGGATATCTATGGCACATGGAGGTTTATGTCTGCACCTCTCTAGTGAAGGGCAGAGAAAGAGAGGACTGTGCAGCTGTAACTGTATGTCCACACAGTTCTCTCTATGATCATAGAGATGAGTGCAGGGAGGGATAGAGAGGCCTGTGCTGCTGTAACTGTATGTCCATATAGTTCTCTCTATGATCATAGAGATGAGTGCAGGGAGGGATAGAGAGGCCTGTGCTGCTGTAACTGTATGTCCATATAGTTCTCTCTATGATCATAGAGATGAGTGCAGGGAGGGATAGAGAGGCCTGTGCTGCTGTAACTGTATGTCCATATAGTTCTCTCTATGATCATAGAGATGAGTGCAAGGAGGAATAGAGAGGCCTGTGCTGCTGTAACTGTATGTCCATATAGTTCTCTCTATGATCATAGAGATGAGTGCATGGAGGAGGTAAAGAAGACTGTGCTGCTGTAACTGTTTAACCACATAGTTCTCTCTATCATCAGAGAAAGGCAGGGTGGGGATAGAGAGGACTGTGCTGCTGTAACTGTATGATCACACACTTCTCTCTGATTGGGCAGATTTATAAATGCTGGAGTTTATAAGGAAATGTCTCAGGGAATCTTCTCAGACCTTCATTAATGGTATAATGGGGGAGGAGCAGCAGGACAGAGATCACAGCAGAACAGGCTGATCTCTTCAGTCCCGTATGAGCAGTTTTTACATTAGTTCATTAGCTTGAAGACGTCAAGTGTCGAGTATACAGAGCGCTGAGCCGTGTATACATTATAGATTATACAGACTCATTAGATGAGAGAAGACTCCCTGTAACTACTCATCTACATACAGATCACACACCAAAAATAACATCATCTACTACTAAATAAGCCACAACCTAACACAACATATAGTCTGCGCCAAGACCGACAGAGTTTATCCAAGGCCGGAGACTACACCCTTATTTATTAGCTCTCATATTATTATTAGTGTATTACGGTAGCTTGTTACTCTTTGTGGTTTGTATTATAATCCCATTCATATATTATATTACAGTAATAACACAGAAGAATACGGGATCAGTCTGGGACATTGTTATCAGAGTTACTGGAAATTATTCTGCATCATAAGTATAGAAGAGGGGTCAGGATCATAGCCTGACCTGTGGGAGGATAGTAGTATTAAGGTGGTATATTCCTGTATATAGGAGCAGTATTATAGTAGTTATATTCCTGTATATAGGAGCAGTATTATAGTAGTTATATTCCTGTATATAGGACTCAGTATTATAGTAGTTATATTCTTGTATATACGAGTAGTATTATAGTAGTTATATTCTTGTATATAGGAGCAGTATTATAGTAGGTATATTCCTGTATATACGAGTAGTATTATAGTAGTTATATTCTTGTATATAGGAGCAGTATTATAGTAGTTATATTCCTGTATATAGGAGCAGTATTATAGTAGTTATATTCCTGTATATAGGAGCAGTATTATAGTAGTTATATCCCTGTATATAGGAGCAGTATTATAGTAGTTGTATTCTTGTATATAGGAGCAGTATTATAGTAGTTATATCCCTGTATATAGGAGCAGTATTATAGTAGTTGTATTCTTGTATATAGGAGCAGTATTATAGTAGTTATATTCCTGTATATACGAGTAGTATTATAGTAGTTATATTCTTGTATATAGGAGCAGTATTATAGTAGTTATATTCCTGTATATAGGAGCAGTATTATAGTAGTTATATTCCTGTATATAGGAGCAGTATTATAGTAGTTATATTCCTGTATATAGGAGCAGTATTACAGTAGTTATATTCCTGTATATAGGAGCAGTATTGTAGTAGTTATATCCCTGTATATAGGAGCAGTATTATAGTAGTTATATCCCTGTATAGGAGCAGTATTATAGTAGTTATATTCCTGTATATAGGTAGCAGTAATATAGTAGTTATATTCTTGTATATAGGAGCAGTATTATAGTAGTATTATAGTAGTTATATTCCTGTATATAGGGAGCAGTATTATAGTAGTTATATTCTTGTATTTAGAGGGCAGTATTATAGTAGTTATATTCTTGTATATAGGAGCAGTATTATAGTAGTTATATTCCTGTATATAGGAGCAGTATTATAGTAGTTATATCCCTGTATATAGGGGCAGTATTATAGTAGTTATATTCCTGTATATAGGAGCAGTATTATAGTAGTTATATTCTTGTATATAGGAGCAGTATTATAGTAGTTATATTCCTGTATATAGGAGCAGTATTATAGTAGTTATATTCCTGTATATAGGGAGCAGTATTATAGTAGTTATATTCTTGTATATAGGAGCAGTATTATAACAGTTATATTCTTGTATATAGGGGGCAGTATTATTGTAGTTATATTCTTGTATATAGGAGCAGTATTATAGTAGTTATATTCCTGTATATAAGAGCAGTATTATAGTAGTATATCCCTGTACATAGGGGGCAGTATTATAGTAGTTATATTCCTGTATATAGGAGCAGTATTATAGTAGTTATATTCTTGTATATAGGAGCAGTATTATAGTAGTTATATTCTTGTAATAAAGTTTCTATTGATGACATATAGTAGAACTGTTACTCTCAGTACTCTCCTCTATAATACATTGTATAATTCTTTGTGACTTACAGATCCCAGATCGATGATGAAGCAATCTCCACTGTTGAAGCTGGACCAGTTTAGAGGAACCTCTGTAGCTCGCACCACTCTCCGTCCTTTGATGTGAAATAAACGCTGGGCCTTCAGGTCATTGGTAACAACATGTGTAAAGCCAGAAGCCACTCCACCAGCCTAAAATAATAAGATGAAATATGATTTAGGTTTGGATTGTCCCCAATGATATATAGAAGAAGATGCAGACATATAAATTCATTCAATAATAATTCTTTATTCCTATGGAGAGATGGAGCTGCTACCCCCCATTGTGAGCCCAGCAGAGGTTCCCTGTGTGAATCTGTTAATGAAGAAAAGCAATTTTCACTCCATCTATTGTTTTTCAGACTCAGCAGGTCCATTAGATGCATTATTCTAATTAAGAGTCAGCCCAGCGTCTTAACAGTCCTGGTGTCCCAGCCATGAATCCAAATTATTAAAGTTTGTACTTTACTTCTATATACAAATCTCTAGTCTTCCAGTACTTATCAGCTGCTGTATGTCCTGCAGGAAGTGGTGTATTATTTCCAGTCTGACACAGTGCTCTCTGCTGCCACCTCTGTCCATGTCAGGAACTGTCCAGAGCAGCAGCAAATCCTCATAGAAAACCTCTCCTGCTCTGGACTTGATATTGCATTATTTGTGCACTATATGGCAGTATTTGCTGGGCATTGTTGGGCCCTAATACATTTGAAGTAAAACATAAGAACAGATGCAGAGTTTTGCTCACTATCCACAGATAAACGTTAGACTTTCGAACCCCAACTCTGAGAACAGTGTAAGGAAAGTGATACCATTTCCCGTACCTTATACTTAATCCCTCCTTTAAAATACCCAACAAACGCACTGGATTCGTATTTTTGTATTTCTCTGTACTGAATGGGTTTCCCTCCAAGGTAGTCATCCATCTGGACGGCAAAAATGGCGGCTGAGGTGCTTTCATCTTGGGAGCATTCCTCACCTAAAGAGCAAGAGAGAAACTGTTAGATTTTACTTAAAGGAGCAAAAAATATTTTTATTTTAAATCAAGGAAAGTTAGAAAGTCATATAGATTTATGTAATTTACTAATTTACTTTTAAAAAATCTCAAGTGTTCCACTGCTTTTCAGCTGCTGTATGTCCTGCAGGAAGTGGTCTATTCTCTCCAGTCTGACACAGTGCTCTCTGCTGCCACCTCTGTCCAGAGCAGGAGAGGTTTTCTATGGGGATTTGCTGCTGCTCTGGACAGTTCCTGACATGAACAGAGATGGCAGCAGAGAGCACTGTGTCAGACTGGATAGAGAATACACCACTTCCTGCAGGGCATACAGCAGCTGATAAGTACTAGAAGACTGGAGAATTTTTAATAGAAGTAAATTACAAATCTCTGGCACTAGTTCTTTTTTTTCCGAGAACAACCCCTTTAATCTAACAATACAAGGCAGGTTTGTGAATAGATGTTTTAAATATAAAGTTATATTGATTCCCCTCAGCCGGTGTAATAAGATCTCTCCGTATAGCGGGCTGATCAGTGAGATTAGTGATCTATCGGCTGCCAACTGATAATATTACATCACCACGTTCTGCTTCTCTATACTCTCCAGGCCGCTACACTGGTTGGTTCACATTGTTGTGAGTGTTTCGACACATGGTTTACATCATAGTCACAGGGTGTAATCTACATGTTACCGTTATATTCTTGCATCATGCTATGAGGTCCCAGCCCCCATACCTCTCATCCAATCAGATAAAATCATTATTAGTAAAGCTTTAGAACCTGAACAGGACACAATATGGCGGTGGTATTCAGCACTGTGCAGCATTGTTGAGCACAATATGGCAGCACAATTGTGCAGTTATATTATAGATCTCTGTGTGACCTCTGTGCTGTATGTGACATATCCTTCTCCACACTGACAATCCAGGGGTCAAAATTCAAAGCAATTTGCACTGTCAATAATTATTATTACTTTATGGCGGATAGTGCTATACTCTGTGTTACATAGGAGGAAGTTTTATTGCAGAATAGGCAGCAATACCAAAACCACAACATGAACCCAGGAGCTCTCTAGTAGCCGCAGTACAGTGCATGAAATGCAGGATAATAAAACACACACTTTAACCTTTAAAGGACAACATCAGGGACAGTCATATATTATACCGTATACTTCAGCCATGTATAAAGAACAAACACCCAAACTATGCACATCCCATAATACAGTTTCCTTATACAAACGGCCCAAACCAAACCTCCCAAACTAATACAGACCCCAGACCAGACCCCTAAACTAATACAGACCCCAGACCAGACCCCTAAACTAATACAGATGCCAGACCAGACCCCTAAACTAATACAGACCCCAGACCAAGCCTTATAAACTAATACAGACCCCAGACCAGACCCCTAAACTAATACAGACCCCAGACCAGACCCCTAAACTAATACAGATGCCAGACCAGACCCCTAAACTAATACAGACCCCAGACCAGACCCCTAATCTAATACAGACCCCAGACCAGACCCCTAAACTAATACAGATCCCAGACCAGACCCCTAAACTAATACAGACCCCAGACCAGACCCCTAAACTAATACAGACCCCAGACCAGATCCCTAAACTAATACAGACCCCAGACCAGACCCCTAAACTAATACAGATCCCAGACCCCTAAACTAATACAGACCCCAGACCAGACCCCTAATCTAATACAGACCCCAGACCAGACTCCTAAACTAATACAGACCCCAGACCAAGCCTTATAAACTAATAGAGACCCCAGACCAGACCCCTAAACTAATACAGACCCCAGACCAGACCCCTAATCTAATACAGACCCCAGACCAGACCCCTAAACTAAAACAGACCCCAGACCATACCCCTAAATTAATACAGACACCAGACCAGACCCCTAAACTAATACAGACTCCAAACCAGACCCCTAAACTAATACAGACCCCAGACCAGACCCCTAAACTAATACAGACACCAGACCCCTAAATTAATACAGACCCCAGACCAGACCCCTAAACTAATACAGACCCCAGACCTCACCCCTAAACTAATACAGACCCCAGACCAGACCCCTAAACTAATACAGACACCAGACCAGACCCCTAAACTAATACAGACCCCAGACCCCTAAACTAATACAGACACCAGACCAGACCCCTAAATTAATACAGACCCCAGACCAGACCCCTAAACTAATACAGACTCCAGACCAGACCCCTAAATTAATACAGACCCCAGACCAGACCCCTAAACTAATACAGACCCCAGACCAGACCCCTAAATTAATACAGACCCCAGACCAGACCCCTAAACTAATACAGACACCAGACCAGACCCCTAAACTAATACAGACCCCAGACCAGACCCCTAAACTAATACAGACACCAGACCAGACCCCTAAACTAATACAGACACCAGACCAGACCCCTAAATTAATACAGACCCCAGACCAGACCCCTAAACTAATACAGACCCCAGACCAGACCCCTAAATTAATACAGACCCCAGACCAGACCCCTAAACTAATACAGACACCAGACCAGACCTCTAAACTAATACAGACCCCAGACCAGACCCCTAAACTAATACAGATGCCAGACCAGACCGCTAAACTAATACAGACCCCAGACTAGACCCCTAATCTAATACAGACCCCAGACCAGACCCCTAAACTAATACAGACTCCAGACCAGACCCCTAAATTAATACAGACCCCAGACCCGACCCCTAAACTAATACAGACCCCAGACCAGACCGCTAAACTAATACAGAGCCCAGACCAGACCCATAAACTAATATAGACCCCAGACCAGACCCAGTTGCAGATAGTAACATTTCCTCCTTCCTGCAAGTTATGTTGTTTTATGGAATCATTTTAATATACAAATGACAAACTCAGCTCTGCTACATCTGCACACTTTAAAGCACACACAATGTTGTAGTGCACTTGAGTTAGTGCCAGTGGTGGGGACATGAGAATGTGCAGGAAAACCTGCAGATCAGCCGAGTCATTTTATGCATCGACAAGACAAATGACAAACTCCGCTCCTCCCCACCCAGTCACTAATAGACACTAATGGATCTGCCCGGTATCTACTACTACTGAGTACATTAGCTAGGAAGCCGTCAGCCATAAAGCGACACCTATTATCACTGCATTCAGCTAAAAACCTATAGTGCTGACTAAGAGATTGTTCTGTGAATTTCCTCTAAGAAATTCTTCCTCTAAAGACTGAGCGGGATTCTCCTAATCATCGTTCTTTTAAGAATGTATTTACTGGGAGCAATGCCCGACTCAAAACCAGATCTCCCAGCCTGTGGACGAATTGGCACAGTCTCATCCGCACAGTCACACACACAATGCACATGCTGAGCTCTGCAAATATTCTCCAGTTATCACCACATTAACTCTCATAGAAGTCCAGGAAGCTGAGATATGGGGAGCTGTTTGCAGGGTTTTTGCACTCTACTGCTTTTGACATGGAGGTAACTTTATGGTCACCGGGGATTTACATTTGTCAACTTCAATTTCCCTCTACAAGTTCAGTAGATAAAATATAGGAGTTTGTGTCGTAGTCGTAGTCAGGAGTAGTCTTAGTTTTGGATTTTTGACCCTGCAGACCTGCAAGCTCTTTAGACATTCTATGAAAATCACTGACAACCACAATGGTTTCTTCACGTCAAAGGCAGAACAGGGGCGACGAGGGAAGCTCTCTACTTGCAAACAGCTCCTCATATCTCAGCATCTGGGACCTCTCCAAGTTTGAGAAGTGTGTAAGGGTATAAACCCACACACCGTATAAGCAGCGTATTTACTGCTGCGATACGCAGCAAATACGCAGCGAATACGCAACAAATACGCAGCAGATTAGATCTAAATAACTGAACACAGCATCATATCTAAACCATCAAATCTGCTGCGTATTTGTTGCGTATCTGCTGCGTATACGGTGTGTGGGTTTGTACCCTAAAAATGTTCGCCTATTCACAGGATACTGGATAACTAGCTGATCCTTGGGGGTCTCTCACTAGTCCCAAGAATGAATGTCCCTGGTATAAGACTCAGCAAGGTGTGTTAGTCCCATAGATAAAATAGTGTTAACTTTTATTCTTATAATAAATAATAATATAATAATAATAATTATTATAATAATAGTTAAGTTTCCTTACTCTATGATAAGCTGATCAAAACTGTAATCAGTGCAGGATGCCAACAGTAAGTCTTCAGTTTTCCTACAGCGCCTCCACAGGTCAAATGAAGCATTACACTTTTTTTTTTTTTTAAGTGTTAACAATGTAAAGCTGAACTTTAGGGACAGGTGGCGATCACAGGGCGATTCCATCATGCTGCATTGGCTACACCCTAAACAAGCAGCATTGGGGGGCACCTATAGGTTGTCAGGGGATAGAATGGAGAAGAAGATGGTTGAACTAGGTGTCTAAAATTGACCAGCCCTTGTTCTATAGCCTATTGGGGCACAGTTAGCCTATAGAATTGGGGACCACTGTGTCGGACCCTCCTCTATTAGTTCTGGTGTAAGCTATGATGATGGAGGGTAGGATAGTTATTGGTGAGTATTGGTAACATGGTCTCCTAATGGTAGATGCACCAAGTATCTGGACTTCCCCTTTAAGGCGTGCACTGCACTGCATTATGGTCCCTGCTATATATACAGACGGATGATGATTATAATAACACCCCAGGAAATAATAGACTAAAATTTAGTAAACACGACGTAATGAAAACTATAATTCAGGTTCCCCCCCCCCCCCCCTAGACGGTACTGGCGCATCCTCACCACTAACAAGATGAAGCTTATTATATTGTCCCTCCTGTTCTGACATGTCCTTATTATAAACTTATTATCACCGCCGCCCACACTCACATCCACAGGTGATCATTCAAGCATCTAGCAGAGCTGAGTATGTCATTTGGCACAACCCATGAGGCTATGGGTATATGCTCTAAGCTGTCACACCTCTCCTATTCTGACATCAACCAGTGATCATTCCAGCATCCTGATCTAGCAGAGCTGAGTATGTCATTTGGCACAACCCATGAGGCTATGGCTATATGCTCTAAGCTGTCACACCTCTCCTATTCTGACATCGACCAGTGATCGTTCTAGAATCCCGATCAATCAGAGCTGAGTATGTCATTTGGCACAATTCATGAGGCTATGGGTATATGCTCTAAGGCTAAGCTGTCACACCTCCCCTATTCTGAGATCAGCAGAGATCAGTGATCGTTCCAGCATCCTGATCTAGCAGAGCTGAGTATGTCATTTGGCACAACTCTTGAGGCTTTGGGTATATGCTCTAAGCTGTCCATCCTCTCCTATTCTGACCGAACCGTGATCATTCAAGCCTCCTGATCTAGCAGAGCTGAGTATGTCATTTGGCACAACTCACAAGGCTATGTTGATATGCTCCTGCAAATTAGGGTTCACATTACGTTTTTGCAATCCGTTTTTTTTTTCATCTGTTTTTGCAAAAAAAAGAAGGGATGAAAAACCGAATGCATTTGCACGCATCTGTTTTGATCTGTTTTTCCATTAACTTCCATTATAAAAAAAAAAAATGATCAAAAACGCATCCGTTTTTTTTTTTTTACGTACACCAAAACGTAGCTGACCTTACTTTTGTGTGCGTTAAAAAAAACGGATGCGTTTTGATACGTTTTTTTATAATGGAAGTCAATGGAAAAACGGATGCACACAAATGCATTCGTTTTTTCCATCTGTTTTTCATCCGTTTTTTTGCAAAAAGGGATGAAAAGAACGGATTGCAAAAACGTAGTGTGGACCCAGCCTTACTCTAAGCTGTCCCATCTCTCCTATTCTGACATCAACCCGTGATCATTCCAGCATCCTAGCAGAGCTGAGTATGTCATTTGGCACAACTCATGAGGCTATGGTAATATACTCTAAGCTGTCCCATCTCTCCTATTATGAGATCAGCAGAGCTCAGTGATCATTCCAGCATCCTGATCTAGCAGAGCTGAGTTTGTCATTTGGCACAGCTCACATGGCGGTAGTCAGACTACTTCTAGTTGCCATGCCAGATAATTCTCCTGCCTAATCTTATGCCAGAGTTATCACACAGCAACCTCTCAGACTTCAATGACACACTCAGCTCTGCTACATCTGTCGCACAGAACAATTACCTGTCAAACATTGCAAAGACAGACAGAACCTACCCAACCAGAAGTGCAGGTTATAAAACTTGGTGTTATTCTTCACTACGGTATGGAGAATGATATAAGCGTCTCCCACGTAGAAGTTTCCGTACAGATTTTCAGGGACCGGGACCAGGTCCATTTTTTCGATTCTCCAGATCTGGAGTCCGGATTTCTGGCCAGCATTGGCGAACTCCTTGTGATAGAGGACCATAGTGGATGCAGCAGAGAGAGAGAACAAAGGGAAGGAACTTCTGGAGCAGCTGTGCACAGTGCAGACTCTGCTGCGCTCATATACAGCAGAGCCAGGAAGGGGAGTGCGCTGTGGGCTAGTAGGAGTGTTCACAACAATCACTGCCTCAATGCATCCAGCCTGGGAAACATACAGAGCCGCTATTCATGCCCCCTGGATATTATTAGCCTGGAAATTTATTTTTCAAGGTGGAGATGCGGGAACTTTGTGTGTCTGCAAGTTGCATTATAGGAGTTACTACTGGGCAGTGCCAACCTACCGGACCAGACACTGGCTCTTATGTGTAGTGGTAGTGATCAGGGGCGCACAAAGGGCGAGCAATTCAAGAACATTATATGGGCCCTTAGTTTAATGGGTACTCTTGTGAAAATCTTTTTCTTTCAAATAAGCTGATTTCAGAAAGTTATACAGATTTGTAATTTACTTCTATATAAAATTGTCCAGTCTTCCAGTACTTATCAGCTGCTGTATGTCCTGCAGGAAGTGGTGTATTCTCTCCAGTCTGACACAGTGCTCTCTGCTACCACCTCTGTCCACAGCAGCAGCAGCAGCAAATCCCCATAGAAAACCTCTCCTGCTCTGGACAGTTCCTGACATGGACAGAGGAGAGCACTGTCACACTGGAAAGAAAATGCAACACTTCCTGCAGAACATACAGCAGCTGATAAGTGCTGGAAGACTAGAGATTTTTAAATAGTACATTTTTAAATAGTAAATAATTAAATTACAAATCTATACAACTTTCTGAAACCAGTTCATTTGAAAGGAAAACATTTTCGCTGGATTACCCCTTTAAGTGCACAATTCTGCATGGT
Organism: Dendropsophus ebraccatus; assembly: GCF_027789765.1. Classification (NCBI taxonomy): domain Eukaryota; kingdom Metazoa; phylum Chordata; class Amphibia; order Anura; family Hylidae; genus Dendropsophus; species Dendropsophus ebraccatus. The sequence continues at coordinate 208,651,819 of NC_091455.1, forward strand.
TTAGGCTCATGGGGAGCTAGGTCCAGGCCTGTGCAGACGTATATACCTGCAGCCATTTTTTTTTTAATAGTAATGCACTAAATTACATTAGATAAGAATGGAGACCAGGGGCTGTGATGCTGGTCTGGTCCTGGCCATAGCTTTCACTAGTACAGTAGTGCTTCATATACTGCCAAACATTGAAGCTGAGTTTTAGCAGATCAGCCATAAGCAGCAACCTTAAAAAAAAAAAGTATCTGTCATTAGTAAAAAAAACTTTGTTCAGTTCTTGGAACAATGTTCAGACCGTGACCAATCAGGAAAATGAGTCAAGCGCACAGCTCGTTCTCTCAGCTCTGTGTCAGGTGACCAGGACAGACACATAATGAAAGTTTATGGAGTCATCCGGCTCACACAGACACAGAGCAGGGAGATAAGGACGAGAATATAACTACTGTAAGGCCATGTTCCCACTGTGTAACACACCGTCCGTTCTGTGACCCGCGCGGGTCACGGAACGGCCGTGTCAGAAAAGATCATCCTGGACAGTACTGTAGTACCGGCCAGATGATCTTCACTGCCGCTGAATTCGGATGCGGGTGCATCCGTACGTGCCCGCATCCGAGTTCTTAGCTGCACACAATGGAGCGTATTCTTGTATATAGGAGCAGCAATATAGCAGTTATATTCTTGTATATAGGAGCAGTATTATAGTAGTATATTATTGTATATAGGAGCAGTATTATAGTAGTTATATTCCTGTATATAGGTGCAGTATTATAGTAGTTATATTCTTGTATATAGGAGCAGTATTATAGTAGTTATATTCCTGTATATAGGAGCAGTATTATAGTAGTTATATTCCTGTATATAGCAGGCAGTATTATAGTAGTTATATTCCTGTATATAGGAGCAGTATTATAGTAGTTATGCGGTTCAGGGAAGAAACAGAGTGCTGCACCTCACACCTATGGCTGATACTAGTGCCGCTAGGCTAAATAAAAAACACATCAGAATTTTGTGTATGAATTGTTAAAGCCATACTGCCCCATGTACCTCGTGCCGGTATCTGATACACATGGGTCCCTACACTAAGTCCACACCGTGCCAGTCAGTGGCCACCAACCCCGCAGGCGTGCACAGTCAGGGAACGGGGGCCATGGGACGGCCCTGCGACCCCCATGCCACAGGACCAGACCCAAAAACACCACACCAGAACCCGGCCACGGCCGTCCCATGGCCCCCGTTCCCTGACTGTGCACGCCTGCGGGGTTGGTGGCCACTGACTGGCACGGTGTGGACTTAGTGTAGGGACCCATGTGTATCAGATACCGGCACGAGGTACATGGGGCAGTAGGTGTGAGGTGCAGCACTCTGTTTCTTCCCTGAACCGCATTATAGTAGTTATATTCCTGTATATAGGAGCAGTATTATAATAGTTATATTCTTGTATATAGGAGCAGTATTATAGTAGTTATATTCCTGTATATAGGAGCAGTATTATAGTAGTTATATTCCTGTATATAGGAGCAGTATTATAGTAGTTATATTCCTGTATATAGGAGCAGTATTATAGTAGTTTTATTCCTTTATATAGGAGCAGTATTATAGTAGTTATATTCCTGTATATAGGAGCAGTATTATAGTAGTTATATCCCTGTATATAGGAGCAGTATTATAGTAGTTATATCCTTGTATATAGGAGCAGTATTATAGTAGTTATATTCTTGTATATAGAGAGCAGTATTATAGTAGTTATATTCCTGTATATAGGAGCAGTATTATAGTAGTTTTATTCCTTTATATAGGAGCAGTATTATAGTAGTTATATTCCTGTATATAGGGGCAGTATTATAGTAGTTATATTCTTGTATATAGGAGCAGTATTATAGTAGTTATATTCCTGTATATAGGAGCAGTATTATAGTAGTTATATTCCTGTATATAGGAGCAGTATTATAGTAGTTATATTCTTGTATATAGGAGCAGTATTATAGTAGTTATATTCTTGTATATAGAGAGCAGTATTATAGTAGTTATATTCCTGTATATAGGAGCAGTATTATAGTAGTTTTATTCCTGTATATAGGGGGCAGTATTATAGTAGTTATATTTCTGTATATAGGAGCAGTATTATAGTAGTTATATTCTTGTATATAGGAGCAGTATTATAGTAGTTATATTCTTGTATATAGGAGCAGTATTATAGTAGTTATATTCCTGTATATAGGAGGCAGTATTATAGTAGTTATATTCTTGTATATAGGAGCAGTATTATAGTAGTTATATTCCTGTATATAGGAGGCAGTATTATAGTAGTTATATTCTTGTATATAGGAGCAGTATTATAGTAGTTATATTCCTGTATATAGGAGCAGTATTATAGTAGTTATATTCCTGTATATAGGAGCAGTATTATAGTAGTTATATTCTTGTATATAGGGGCAGTATTATAGTAGTTATATTCTTGTATATAGGAGAAGTAACATTTTAGTTATATTCTTGTATATAGGGGGCAGTATTATAGTAATTATATTTGTAGCTTTATGTCTTCACATTGAGTCTTGCCATTGTGCACTTTACACTTCTTCTCGTCTGGCCTCTTACTGAGTCGCTGAGTTTATTAGATCCCAGCAGACTTTCTCCCCAGAGAACACTTTCAGAAGCTGCAGATGATATCATGCAGACTATTGCACCTTATTTTTTTGCATTTCATTAAGTCTTCTTGTATATTCCATACTCGATTATATAAGTGATCAGAGCAGTATAGCAGTGTGGACTGTGCGCGGTGTCACATACAGCCTCTATACATTCTCTTAGCTGTACACGGTAAGGATTTGATTCTCTTGTTGGGATCTGGTTCTCATTTGGTGACCCTGGTAAATGAATCTCGAGGCTTCGTTGCTAGGTAATGCAGCGCTCCGCAATGAAGAAAACATTCCCAACTTTTACTAGAGAACTCACAGTGTGTAGATGCAGGGCCGGCTCCAGGTTTTTGTGGGCCCTTGGGCGAGAGAGCCTCAGCGGGCCCCTTTGTATAGCACACCTCGGGACACACCTACCAAATAAAGTTTGACAAAATACCGAAAAAAACGTAATTCATTAACTCACAGGTGAGTTTCCTCTCCATCTGGCCCAGACCTCCATGATGATTTCTTCCAGCTACAATTCATCTCTTCATGACCTGTCAGACAAACATGTTAGGCTCCGCACTTTTCCAGCAAATTCCTTCCCTTTTTCCCACCCATAGACTCCTATACAGTAGTAACTCCACTGTTTGGTGTCATGTGCAGTAAAGTAAGGAGGTTTGTGGGTCCCGTGCTGTGACCCCCATATAGTAATAATGCCCTCTGTCCCCATAGTAATGCCCCCTGCTCTGTCCCCATAGTAATGCCCCCTGCTCTGCCCCATAGAAATGCCCCCTGATCTGCCTCAGCACAAGAAAATAAAAAAAATAAAATCACACTCACTAATCCGGGGAACGGGTCCTCTTCTCTCTTGTGTGCGCCTTGTGGATCCACCAGCAGGCGTGATGACGTCATCGCTCTGTGCCTGTTGGTGAGAGCGCATTCATGCTAGAATGGACTAGAATGGAGGCGCTAGAAGGAGGCTTCTTCACCATAGAGCAGGCTAGAATGGAGTTACAATAAGAGACATTACATGAGGTATACCAGGGGGAACTACAACTCCCAGCATGTCCAGCCTGTTATTATGGGAGATCAAAGGACATTAGAGGAGGAGATTTAAGAGGAGTACTACAACTCCCAGCATGGACAGCCTGTTATTATGGGAGATCAGAGGCCATTACAGGAGGAGATATGAGGAGAACTACAACTCCCAGCATGGACAGCCTGTTATTATGGGAGATCAGAGGCCATTACAGAAGGAGATATAAGAGAAGGACTAAAACTCACAACATACAGAGGGAAGGTATTAGTGAGCCCCGCCTCCTCATTTCACATGACAATGATCACAGGTCCTTCATCCATATGCAGCCTCTCCCGTTCTCAGCCCCGCCCCCTTATGACGTCACCACAGGTCCTTCCCCAGCCCCTCCAGCCCTCCCCCGGACTTGGTGTCGGCAGCACCCGCTTCCCCGGGGGTCGGTGATGCGGCGGGCGTCTGTCTCACTGCTTGGGCAAGTGTCGGGGGCCCCTTGGGGGGCCGTGGGCCCCGGCACTTGCCCGAGTATGCCAGGTGCTGACGCCGGCCCTGTGTAGATGTCTGCTCGGAGTTATGGAAGCTGCTAAATCGGGAACAATCAAGTTATAAAAGTGAGCTGTAAAATTACAGTATAGCAGTACAATAGTATAGCCGTATGATAGTATAGCAGCATGATAGTATCGCAGTACGATAGTATAGCAGTATGATAGTATAGCAGTACGATAGTATAGCAGTGTAATAGTATGGCAGTACAATAGTATAGCAGTACAATAGTATAGCAGTATGATAGTATAGCAGTGTAATAGTATAGCAGTATAATAGTCTAGCAGTATAATAGTATAGCAGTATGATAGCATAGCAGTATAACAGTCTAGCAGTATAATAGTATAGCAGTATGATAGTCTAGCAGTACAATAGTATAGCAGTATAAAGCTGCGTTCACACTACGTATATTTCAGTCAGTATATGTATATTTCAGTCAGTATATTTCAGTCAGTATTGCAACCAAAACCAGGAGTGGATTAAAAACACAGAAAGGCTCTGTTCACACAATGGTGAAAGTGAGTGGATGGCCGCCATTTAATGGCAAATATTTGCTGTTATTTTAGAACAACGGCTGTTGTATTGAAATAATGGCCGTTATTTACTGTTATATGGCGGCCATCCACTCAATTTCACCATTGTGTGAACAGATCCTTTCTGTGTTTTTTATCCACTCCTGGTTTTGGTTGCAATACTGACTGAAATATACTGACTGAAATATACGTAGTGTGAACGCAGCCTAATAGTATAGCAGTATTATAATATAGCAGTATGATAGTCTAGCAGTACAATAGTCTAGCAGTACAATAGTCAAGCAGTATAATAGTATAGCAGTGTAATAGTCTAGCAGTGTAATAGTCTAGCAGTATGATAGTATAGCAGTGTAATAGTATAGCAGTATGGTAGTATAGCAGTGTAATAGCAGTGTAATAGTATGGCAGTATAATAGTATAGCAGTACAATAGTATAGCAGTATTATAATATAGCAGTATGATAGTATAGCAGTACAATAGTCTAGCAGTACAATAGTCTAGCAGTATAATAGTATAGCAGTGTAATAGTTTAGCAATATGATAGTATAGCAGTATAATAGTCTAGCAGTATAATAGTATAGCAGTATGATAGTCTAGCAGTACAATAGTATAGCAGTGTAATAGTCTAGCAGTATGATAGTATAGGAGTATAATAGTCTAGCAGTATAATAGTATAGCAGTATGATAGTCTAGCAGTACAATAGTATAGCAGTATAATAGGATAGCAGTAGTGTAACAGTAAGGCCTAAAAGTGTCACTGTCGTGAAATTTTTTTTGCAGAAATCAATAGTCCAGGCGATTTTAAGAAACTTTGTAATTGGGTTTATTATCCGAAAAATGCATTTTTATCATGAAAAATCAGTTTGAAGCTCTCCCCCCTGTCTTCATTGTTCTCCTATGGAGAGAGCTAAAGAAAAGACCAAAACAGGACAACAAAGAGTTAATCTACAAATCCCTCATGGGATATCTCCTGTGACAGTCACCAGTGACCTTTCTGAGATCGGATTACAGCTGTCACCCAGCTCTGTGCCTGTAATCCTCTGTTATCTGCTTTCTGCTGCCGGCTAACTCCCTCCTTCCTCCTCCCCCCTCCCCTCTCCCTAGAACAGACAGGGGACGTCTCCTGCAACAAGTCACAATTTTCAGATTTTTCTGAGTGGATGAAAAAGAGGAAGGAGGGGGGGACCTGGGAAAAGGCTTTTTACATGCAGATAATGGCAGATTTGGCTAATAAACCCAATTACAAAGTTTCTTAAAATCGCCTGGACTATTAATTTCTGCAACAAAAAAAAATACGACAGTGACTCTTTAAGTCTCTGAAGATGGAGATATTCCAGCGCCTATACTCATATCAGGACAATGATGAGGCTGGACTCCAGTCTGCTCTGGATGGGCTAGTGAGTTTGGGTCCGGACTAGAACGGCCAGCGGACCAAGGTCATCCATTATGGAGAAGTGATAAGTGCTGACGGCTATAATACTCCTTTTATTACACTGTCATACACCCATTTACTGTACCAGGCAGATTCACTAGAGTTATATAGTGACTGAGCTATTTATGTGGAATATACTAATATAGAATCTGGAAATGGCGACTAAAGGTGAACTATTAAGCAGAAGCAAATCTAGAAACCACAAGAATAAAAAATAACACAAAGCAAACACTTCTCTACTGATTGAGTAATCTGTCTTCTAGAAAAACCTGTTCTACTTGGTTTCCGCTCCATTTACAGTAGACAAGTATGGGTAGAAAATGACCAATATCTAAACCAAGGTGGTGGGTGTGCAGTGTCCTGGTACCTGTAACCCAGTCTAGAATTGTTGTACGGCTGAGAAGTATCTTACTTTGTGTCTAGGTATCACATGTCTCTTGTCTGTATAGCTATTTTACTTGTCATAGTGCTAAGTAGCATACATTGAGGTATATAGACAGTGCAAGTTTAAAATGGTTGTGTATTGGTCACATGTAATGGAGTTAAAGGGGTATTCCACTCAAACATAACTTTTCATATGTTGCTGCCCATGGTGAGCCTAACAATTCCTTACACACTTGTTATTATTTATTCAGTCTCCTTCCCTCAGTTCTGAACTGCTGCTTTCTGCTGAAGACACAAAAATCTGTGTGTGAGCCTTTCTCTCTGTCTCCCCCCCCCCTCCCTTCTGAGATGGCTGATGTAAACAAGACTCTGACTTGCTTTATCTGCAACGTTGTAGCTTCTTTGTCATGCTGGAAGGGATAATCACAGTGAGTTCATTAGCAACTTGACCCCAGAATAACCCTCCCAGCATTACAAAAATGCTACAATGTTGCAGATAAAGCCAGTCAGGGACTGCCGTCTCAGAAGAGAGGGGGGGGGGAGGGGAGACAGAGAGAAAAGCTTACACACAGATTTTGTGTCTTCAGCGGAAAGCAGCAGATGAGAACTGGGGGAAGGAGACTAAATAGATAAAAAAAAAAAAAAGTATGGAAGGAATTGTGAGTCTCACCAAAGCTAAAGCTTTGACTTTCAAGGCATGATGGGAATTGTAGTTTTGCAACAGCTGGAGGGCTGACGGTGCCTTATCCCTGATGTAGAGTCAGGAGGTTTTGGCCAAGACGACATACAGTCCATGCTGAGAGGAAGGTTCTACTCAACTACTACTGAGTACACAGCTGTGTCCATGTGATCACAGTGACACGAATGTACGAAGCTGGGAGCTAAGCTCAGCCTCTGATGATTATATAATCGGTAGATGGTGACGAAAGGGTTAAGAGTAGTGTTGAAAAGACTTAGGGCCCGATCAATAATGTAAACGAGCGCTAATCTGCTAGATCGGCGCTCGTTTACTGGGCCTATTCCAATTGTTTAGTGAGGGCTGCAGGGACATTGTTACCGATGTCCTTGCAGCCCTTGTTTAAACACCATACTTTACCCCTCCAGGCTGCAGGTCTTCTCCTGTGCTCCTTCTTCCTCCCGGTCCTGCGTGCAGCAGCAGCTTCGGAGCGGCCTCGTAGGTTACCGAACACAAACAGTCCGACACATTCGCTCAACAGGTGTTAAGAGAAATTCCCCAAGGACAGAAAAGCTGAGGAATTTATCAATGTAAGAAAACCTCCATTGAGTCCATGACAGCCGATGGTGTAAGGCCCCTCAGATCTCAGCTTCGTGGATGAGAATGACATGGAGAATGACATGCTTACTGGAAATTCTAAGTAAAGTTAGGCGGTACGGACGTTCACGGGTCTCAGTGTTAATGGATATTTGGACGTTTTTCACTAAAATTAGGCTCGATAGTTGGAGGTGGTAGACTCAGTCCTAAGTCACTTGCCTTAGGTAAATCACCCTGAGCAGTACATGGTCAGCTCCACTCATTGCACTCTGCTCCTTCCACCGTCTTGGCCTTACTCATGGTCAGTAGATGTGTTACAAAGTTCGTCCATAGTTCTATTTAAAGAGCGGACGTTCTGTATTCTTGGTCCTCTTGATCCCATCTATTGCTGGTTACTAGTCAGCTTCATGCCTCTCACTTCCTCTTCGGACTGTTTCTCAATGGTGGTGTCTCAGTTTTCACATGATAGACGGTGTGTGGTCGGCTCTCCCACATTTCCATTCATCAGATGTTTCCCTGGTTTCTCCAATCTTTTTTTTACCCCTGTGACTCTACTGGGGCCCTAATTTTCCTTTTAAATGTCAGTCTACATTAGAAGATCTATGTTCAAATAACATTTAGGGGATGAATGAGTGAATAGAAGGAGAAGCCGTAGTTTAAAGTGTCACTGTCATTTAAATTTTTAGTACAGGCGATTTTAAGAAACTTTGCAATTAGGTTTATTAGCCGAAAAATGCATTTTTATCATAAAAAAGCAGTTTGCAGCTCTTCCCCCTGTCTTCATTGTTCTCTATGGAGAGGGGAGGGGTTGAGGGAGATGAGGCACCAAAACAGGACAACAAAGAGTTAATTTACAGCTACATCACTGGGCTATCTCCTCTGAACTCAGCACTGACCTCTGAATAGCAGCTTTCACACAGCTCCCACTGTGTAATCCTTTGTTCTCTGCTCTCTGCTTCCGACTAATCTCCCCCTCCCCTCTCCATAGGTTACACAGGACTCAACTGATGTAAAACAGTCGAGATTTCCTGATGATGAGCAGTGGATGAGAGAGAGGAGGGAGGGGGGGAGACCTGGGGAAAGTCTTTTTAAATGCAGATAATGGCATATTTATCTAAAAAAAAAACAATTACAACGTTTCTTAAAATCGCCTGGACTATTGATTTCTGAAAAACAAAAACAAAAAAAATACAACAGTGACACTTTAAGACTCCATCAATGTGTTAAAGCGGAGATCGGCAACACATTATTTGTCGAGATGAGTAAACCTCGGTCATGCTTGGGTTCTGAGGAACCTGAGTGTGCTTGAGGTTCGTCCATCTCTGCCATGTCATGTGGTGCCATTACCCGTCTTGTCGTCTTCCGCCCTTTCCCGCCGCATCGACACATAGGCCCGGTGGCCATTTTGTGTCGACGTGTCATCAGATAACATTTGTAACCAATGACCATTAAAACCAATGAACCAATGAGATAGGCGAACCTTGAGCATGCACTTGATCACCGGTGGCTGAAGAAGTTGGATGCAGTCCTAGGAAGTCCTGGAAAACATCCCGGACTTCAGTGCAGCTTTAGGGCTGCATCCAACTTCTTGCAGCCACAGGTGATCAAGTGTGTGCTCAGGGTTCACCAATCACTAGTCATTGGTTTTAATGGTCATTGGTTCCAAATGTCGTCTGATGACATGTTGACACAAAATGGCCACCGCACCCATGTGTTGATACGGTGGGGGATGAGCAAGAAAGGGTGGAAAACGACAAGACGGGTAATGGCACCACACGACATAGCAGAGATGGATGAACCTCAAGCACACTCAGGTTAATGGTCATTGGTTCCAAATGTCATCTGAAGACACGATGACTTGTTGGACGTCAGAGGGGGGATGGGGGCAAGCAGGAACAGGGGGAAGATGACAAGACAGGTAATAGCACCACATGACTAATGCTGGGTTTACACGTAGCGATAATTCGCCCGATCGTACGATGAATGATTTCAAAGTAACGATTTTTTTTTTTAATAATGATCAGCGTTTAGTCAGAACAATATATCGTATAAAAAATCGTTTTGCGATCGCTTAAGCCTATCTTGCACATAAGTTAAATCGGTGAACGACTGTTTACATGGAACGATCTGCAAATTTTTAGCGAACGACCAACGACGATTTGAGAACATGTTCAAAGGTCAAAATGAATGATTTGTCGCTTGATCATACGCTGCGTTTACACGTACAATTATCGTTCGAATTCGATCGTTATTGTGCAAATTCGCACGATAATTGTTCCGTGTAAACGCAGCATAAGTTATATAACTTTGTCATGTGGTGCTAGATTCTCCAAAAAACCTTAGGGCAGCACATTACAGGAAGCGATGTGCAATTCACTTCCCCCTCCGGGGTGTGACAAGTATCTCATGCAATCCTCATATACTATATACAAGTGACCATAATAACACCACTATTCCACCAATACAGAATCATACACTAATAAAGTCTACACTGTCATCTCTGATATCCATTGCTCTGGCCTAGAATCAGAAAGAGGTGTGGCCTATAACTGCCGGGAACTGAGTGGGAGGAGCTTAGCAGTATAAAACAGGGGAGAATGAATTAGCAACAATGTATCATTTCATACAACTGTCAGGACAATAGAGCTCTGTTACCATGACGATGTCAATGCCGCCTATTATTTACTGTAAACCAGGAAAGGCAGCTGCATGGACGTCACCATTGACTTCTCTGAGGTTTATGTCCTTCGAAGAGACTTTTAATTATTCATCTCATCTGATCGCGGCGTGTCCTTCAGCGAAGCTTCCAATGTAGATGTATATAGGAGAATAGATCTGATGTATTATTCATCACTGTGACTATAAGTCAGGACCGGATAGTTTATTTATGGAACCATCTATAATCCCCTATGGCTGGGATGGGAAAACTGGGGCCCTCCAGCTGTTACTAAATTACAATTCCCATCAGACCTGGATGGATAAAGCTTCGGCTGTCCGGGCATGATGGGAATTGTAGGGGAAGAGGGTCCCCATCCCTGGTCTATAAGAACAGGAGACGTTACCCATAGCAATACATGACACATTTAGACACAACTAGATTGAATTTCCTGATTTATGGTTATTAACCTCTTCATAACCACATGTATTTTGGGCTTGGTTTTAATTGGTTTTATAGTAAAAAGCACGGGAGAGGCTGCAGACCGTGCTCTAAGTTACAAGCAGGGCAGAAGCCATCCGCTCCTTGGTGTTTGCCAATAGTTGAGGTATAAGATCCATTTATAGTAAAAAAACACACAGCAGACGGGTATTAACGGGTTAACAGGACACGCCAGATTTTTTTTTATCTCACATCATTAGGTCTATAGAAGAATGGGTTCATTTGTTGATTATTACTTTCGATAGTTTTATTAATTTTAGATAGAAAGTACAAACATGCAGATGGACTGAAGCATTGTAATAATAATAATAATAATAATATAACCGGTCATGAGGAGGACTGATGACTACATATCCGGGGATGCCAAATTGAATGGAATTTCGAGACTTTGTTGCCGAGTATTTTCAGATTTGAGGTCCAAAGGGGGTTTTGTGATTGAGTTAATCCTATGATCGCACGCTTTCCATCAGGGTCTGATTTTTGAACATTCCCAAAGAATTAATGACAACCATTTGCCACATTCTCTGGACTAATGTATTTATCTACAGCGGGGGTACTCAACAACTTTTAGTGAAGTTCCACTTACCGGGGTCTATTGTCAGGTGAAGGTCCGAGCTGAACATCAGTAGGAAACATGTTTTGTTACTTTTCACAAAGGTTGTTGAACTATTTACATACAGAATTGCCGCTTATTAGTGGGAAAACTGGCATTTTTTCTCTCTCACCAGCCATTTGAAATTAGGTACAAAGGAAGTGACTGCCCCAGTAGTATATAGCCCCCCTGTGCGCTCTCCTCCTGTAGTATATAGCCCGCTGTGCACTCCCCAGTAGTATATTGCCCCCCTGTGCGCCCACCCTGTAGTACATAGTCCCCCTGTGCACTCTCCCCCTGTAATATATACCCCCCTGTACTCTCTCCCCCTGTAGTATATAGCCCCCCGATGCGCTCTCCCCCTGTAGTATATAGCCCACCCTGTGCGCTCCCCCAGTAGTTTATAGCCCTCCTGTGCACTCTCCCCCAGTAGTATATAGCCTCCCTGTGCGCTCTCCCCCAGTAGTATATAGCCCCCTCTGTGCGCTTTCCCCCTTCCATATAGCATAAAAAAAAAACAATTATACTCACCTGGGTCCGGGCGTCTCCTCTTCTCTTCCCTCTTGTGGCCGCACTGCAGGAGTCACAAGAGGCCACGCTCCCCTGTCCTGGTGCCGGCGCAGTGGCGTCACTTGAGCGCCGACACCAGAGGCAGAGAGCGGCCTCTTGTAACCACTGCAGCAGCCAGTGAGGGGTGACTGACAGGAAGGGAGCAAATGGCTCCCTCTCTATCAGTGCTGCTGCTGCATGGTAGCTACGAGCGCTCATAGTTACTGTGCAGAGCGCTTCTGCAGCAGGGGTCCGGACAGCTGGCCTCCGCGGTCCGCCAGTGATCCGCCAGTTAAGGACCCCTGATCTACAGTATATGAGATAGTATATAAAACACTAAAACATTTTCCTAATTCCTTTTTATGTCTGCACTGATCCTGAGTTACACCCTGTATTCCAGAGCTCACTGTTCTGCTGGTGGGGTCACTATGTACATATATTACTGATCCTGTACTGATCCGCTGTGTACATACATTACATTACTGATCCTGTACTGATCCTGAGTTACATCCTGTATTATACTGCAGAGCTGCACTCACTATTCAGCTGGTGGGGTCACTGTGTACATACATTACATTACTGATCCTGAGTTACACCCGATATATACTCCAGAGCTGCACTCACTATTCTGCTAGTGGGGTCACTGTGTACATACATTACATTACTGATCCTGAGTTACACCCGATATATACTCCAGAGCTGCACTCACTATTCTGCTGGTGGGGTCACTGTGTATCATCTGCATAACATGAACCATGATGCATTGCAGCATTATATGTCAGATCTGTGGACAGCTGAGTGACAGACTATAGGTGTAATGTAATGGCCGCTATTAGAGGTTGTCACCCAGGATGTTTGTGTAGACAGATATGTTTACAGTCACTGTCCCTTTAAATAGAAAGATTAAACATTGACCACAAGTGTTGACTAAGGGAGGAAAAATCTAGACGGTGAGTATTAAATAATGTGCGTTTCCCGGGGCCTAACTTAGTTTTTTCTATGTAGAACAAATTCACTCTGGATAATAATGTGCAGGAAATGGTGACGGGACGTTAATAATTCATTGGGGATGTCGGAGCATTTATGGCATTATGGTTGTGGAGGTTTACATTGAGCAGAACACATTAGTGTGAACATAGCGTGACCTCCCCAATCCACCCCCCTCCTCACTGTCACCGTGTGTCACACATCATTTATTATATATACCTACAGGGCGGTATACACATTGTTATCTGCATCTTGTACCAGGAACATGTATAACATATACAGCAAACTATAATAATTTATTAAAGTTCTACTTTAATTCTTACAAAACATACAAAAATGATGTAATAGAATAACATTAAAGGGAAACTGCAAGAAGTTGTTTAAAGTGACTATACAGTGTATAGGGGGCAACACAGAGGCTGAGCATAGGGAAAGCAGACACAGGGAGGGAGTTTGCAAGGTGGTAACCTGGGGATAAAATGTCATATACTAGAGATAGAATGGTATATACTGGTGATAGAATGGGATATACTAGTGATAGAATGGCATATACTAGTGATAGAATGGCATATACTGGTGATAGAATGGCTTATACTAGTGATAGAATGGGATATACTAGTGATAGAATGGCTTATACTAGTGATAGAATGGCATATACTAGTGATAGAAAGGCATATACTAGTGATAGAATGGCATATACTAGTGATAGAATGGCATATACTAGTGATAGAATGGCATATACTGGTGATAGAATGGGATATACTAGTGATAGAATGGCATATACTAGAGATAAAATGGCATATACTAGAGATAGAATGGTATATACTGGTGATAGAATGGGATATACTAGTGATAGAATGGCATATACTAGTGATAGAATGGCATATACTGGTGATAGAATGGGATATACTAGTGATAGAATGGCATATACTGGTGATAGAATGGGATATACTAGTGATAGAATGGCATATACTAGTGATAGAATGGCTTATACTAGTGATAGAATGGCTTATACTAGTGATAGAATGGCTTATACTAGAGATAAAATGGCATATACTAGTGATAGAATGGCATATACTAGTGATAGAATAGCTTATGCTAGTGATAGAATGGTATATACTAGTGATAGAATGGCTTATACTAGTGATAGAATGGCATATACTACAGATAGAATGGCATATACTAGAGATAGAATGGCTTATAGTATTGATAGAATGGCTTATAATAGTAATAAAATGGTATATACTGGTGATAGAATGGCATATACTAGAGATAGATAGGCTTATAGTATTGATAGAATGGCTTATAATAGTGATAAAATGGTATATACTGGTGATAGAATGGGATATACTGGTGATAGAATGGGATATACTAGTGATAGAATGGCATATACTGGTGATAGAATGGCTTATAGTAGTGATAGAATGGCTTATACTAGTGATAAAATGGCATATACTGGTGATAGAATGGCATATACTAGAGATAGATAGGCTTATAGTATTGATAGAATGGCTTATAATAGTGATAAAATGGTATATACTGGTGATAGAATGGCATATACTGGTGATAGAATGGCTTATAGTAGTGATAGAATGGCTTATACTAGTGATAAAATGGCATATACTGGTGATAGAATGGCATATACTAGAGATAGATAGGCTTATAGTATTGATAGAATGGCTTATAATAGTGATAAAATGGTATATACTGGTGATAGAATGGCATATACTGGTGATAGAATGGCTTATAGTAGTGATAGAATGGCTTATACTAGAGATAAAATGGCATATACTAGAGAAAGAATGGCATATACTAGAGATAGAATGGCATATACTAGTGATAGAATAGCATATACTAGTGATAGAATAGCTTATGCTAGTGATAGAATGGTATATACTAGTGATAGAATGGCTTATACTAGTGATAGAATGGCTTATACTAGTGATAGAATGGCATATACTACAGATAGAATGGCATATACTAGAGATAGAATGGCTTATAGTAGTGATAGAATGGCTTATACTAGTGATAAAATGGTATATACTGGTGATAGAATGGCATATACTAGAGATAGATAGGCTTATAGTAGTGATAGAATGGCTTATACTAGTGATAAAATGGCATATACTGGTGATAGATTGGCTTATAGTAGTGATAGAATGGCATATACTGGTGATAGATTGGCTTATAGTAGTGCTCGTTATATACGAACACTGTTTTCAGGATATCTGTAGGTTATTTCATATGCTAATGTTTCTGGTACACTGGGGATGGAGCTATCATCCTCACTGATGCTCTTTGGGTGATGTAGCTTCTTTTGGTGGTGTAGCTTTATTCGGTGGTTTAGCCCCTTTCGGTGGGTTAGCTTCTTTTGGTGGTCTAGCCTCTTTTGTTGTTTTAGGCTTTCATTGGTGTAGCTTTATTTGGTGGTGTAGCCTCTTTTAGTAGTGTAACCCTTTTCAGTGGTCTAGCTTCTTTCCGTTGTGTAGCCTTTTAGGTGATCTAGCTTCTTCTGGAGTGTAGCCTTTTTCAGTAGTCTAACCTCTTTCGGTAGTGTAGCCTCTTTCGGTGGTCTAACCTTTTTCAGTGTTTTGCCACTTTCACTGGTGTAGCCCTTTTGGTGGTTTAGCCTCTTTAGGTGGTCTAGCATCTTTCAGTGGTCTAGCGTATTTCAGTGTGTAGCCTCTTTCGGTGGTGTAGCCTCTTTCGGTGTGTAGCCTCTTTCGGTGGTGTAGCCCTTTCGGTGTGTAGCCTCTTTCAGTGGTGTAGCCCTTTCGGTGTGTAGCCTCTTTCGGTGGTGTAGTCCTTTCGGTGTATAGCCTCTTTCGGTGGTGTAGCCCTTTCGGTGTGTAGCCTCTTTCGGTGGTGTAGCCCTTTGCGGTGTGTAGCCTCTTTCGGTGGTGTAGCCTCTTTCGGTGGTGTAGCCCTTTCAGTGTGTAGCCTCTTTCGGTGTGTAGCCTCTTTCGGTGGTGTAGCCCTTTCAGTGTGTAGCCTCTTTCGGTGTGTAGCCCTTTCAGTGTGTAGCCTCTTTCGGTGGTGTAGCCTTTTCGGTGTGTAGCCTCTTTCGGTGGTGTAGCCCTTTCAGTGTGTAGCCTCTTTCGGTGGTGTAGCCCTTTCAGTGTGTAGCCTCTTTCGGTGTGTAGCCTCTTTCGGTGGTGTAGCCCTTTCAGTGTGTAGCCTCTTTCGGTGGTGTAGCCCTTTCGGTGGTGTAGCCCTTTCGGTGTGTAGCCTCTTTCGGTGGTGTAGCCCTTTCAGTGGTGTAGTCCTTTCGGTGGTGTAGCCTCTTTCGGTGGTGTAGCCTCTTTCGGTGGTGTAGTCCTTTCGGTGTGTAGCCTCTTTCGGTGGTGTAGTCCTTTCGGTGGTGTAGTCCTTTCGGTGGTGTAGCCTCTTTCGGTGGTGTAGTCCTTTCTGTGGTGTAGCCTCTTTCGGTGGTGTAGCCTCTTTCGGTGGTGTAGCCCTTTCGGTGTGTAGCCTCTTTCGGTGGTGTAGCCCTTTCAGTGGTGTAGCCCTTTCGGTGGTGTAGTCCTTTCGGTGGTGTAGTTCTTTCTGTGGTGTAGCCTCTTTCGGTGGTGTAGCCTCTTTCGGTGGTGTAGTCCTTTCGGTGGTGTAGTCCTTTCGGTGGTGTAGCCTCTTTCGATGGTGTAGCTCCTTTTGGTGGTGTTTCCTGGGCAGTCAAGCTCATTCTGTGTTTTCATTCTACACATTGGAGAACACCATTGCGGAGCCACCATAGGGTTATAGGGTCATATGAAGAAGGATTCTTCTTACAATGATGTCGTTGCTTAGCAACCTCCAATAATGTTACAATCCAATTGTTTCAACAATAAAATCAGCCAGAAAAAAAAACAGGTTCTGATGTTTATCTAACGTAATAAAAGACGACTGATGAATGAGGTATAAAATACGAAAATGTCCACGTAAATCGTCCTTCACTTTCACCATCTCTTGGAATCCCAAGCCAAAAACCATCCGGTGAATGAGGGCGGCTCGTGTCCCTGCTTGACAATGGTGATGGGGATGTTTCTGTCTCTTCCTGAAGGATCACTCTCCAGATAGCGTTTGGCTACAACCAAAATCAATTGTCAGAGGGTCGGAAATAAGGATCAAGGTGATGGAATAAGCAGGAGGCAAACAAGGAGTGGTCAACCCGCCCTTAAAGGGGACAGCTGGCGTGGTCAATCCCTACTGTATTAGAATAGTTCTTCAATAATAAGATGCAAAGCACCTCAGTACTGGGACCCCCAATGATCGCTGTAATCTGTGGGGAAACCTGCCAGTAAGAGTTCCATTTCCTCACAGTGCCCCCACAGGGGAAAACAGGCATTACACCGTGCCCACAATGCAGGCAGTGGCCGCTCCTCCACAATAGATCCTCTTGTGTTTTCCTTTCTGGCCAAGAAATGAGGATCTCCCACTCTATTAACTTACAATTTACTAATAGGACCCCCCCTCAGGTTGACCATGCATGGCAGCTGCTTATCATACGCCCTCCAAAAAGTAACCCAGATAAACTAAATGGCAAAGGCTACGGGAAGTCAGGAAAGATAGTCACTAGCCAAAGAAACGGAGAAGGACAATAGACTTACCTGCCACCTGAGATTCCTTCTTCTCTACATCATTGGAATCAACTCCGACCCACAAAAATATCTATAAGAAATAGTGGAGGATATATATTTATTCAGGACTGGGAGGATCCTTCACGCGTGGCCCAGGGTTGGACTTTCCCAACAAAGAACAAAAAGATCCACCACATGGCCCAGGTTCTTATTGATGGTATAATATTGAACATATATAGGACATTGAACCTTGACAAAAACTTCCTTTAATACACCCCAATAATACACCTTGGCCAACACTAGTTTGGACTTAAAGGGGTATTCCACTCAAACATAACTTTCGATATGTTGCTGCCCATAGTGAGACTAACAATTCCTTCCATACTTATTATTATCTATTCAGTATCCTTCCCCCCGTTCTGAGCTGCTTCTTTCTGCTGAAGACACAGAAATCTGTGTGTAAGCCTTTCTCTCTGTCACCCCCTCCCCCTCCCTTCTGAGACAGCTGATGTAAACAAGTCGCTGGCAGGCTTTATCTAAAACTTTTTTAGCTTCTTTGTAATGCTGGGAGGGTTATTCTGTGGTCAAGCTGCTAATGAACTCACTGTAATTAACCCTCCCAGCTTTATAAAGAAGCTACAATGTTGCAGATACAGCCAGCCAGTGATTTATTTACATCAGATGTCTCAGAAGGGAGGCGGAGACAGAGACAAAGGCTCACAAACAGATTTTTGTGTCTTCAGCAGAAAGCAGCAGCTGAGAACTGGGGGAAGGAGACTTAATAGATAATAGGTTATGCGGGAATTTCTGTGCTCATGAGGTGTATAACACATAGTGACTGTATAGAGAAGCTCTGCTTGTCAGCAGTTGAATTCTATGAGCCCCCTCTAGTGGTGGCCGCAGGTATCTGAGTGTCACAGTAAGCAGGGGAAGGACGTCTGGTTTTGCCCCGCCCCCTAGCAGCTTTATTACAAGGTATTCCACCCTTTTATCCAACATCTGATATTCAAGACAACGTAATTGTATTAGAGTCTAGTAATCCAGAATATTTGCTAATCTGGCATCCATTAGGTCCTTTTACCCAATGGATTGCAGCATTTACCTGTTCCCAGGTATCCAGCATCATTACATCATCCTCGGCCAGGTCTTCTTGTGTGAACTCCCCCGGCACTTCCTCAACCTAGAAGTTATAATGACCACAAGGCTATTATAGATACTGCAAGAAAGTAGATGGTGAAACCCATGCCACATGGACCTCATAGCGGTTGCGTGGTCTGCCTCCATGGTACCTATGCCACTGACTATAACACATGAGTGTTTCCTTCCTGGCTAGGCAGCTCTCTGCTTAGGCTAGAAGAAGAGAGGTGACTCAGAGCTCATATTACCTATTAAAGGAGTACTGGTGTAGTAATTGGTGCCAGAAATAAATAAATAAATGTCCAATTTCCCAGTACTTATCAGCTGCTGTATGTCCTGCAGGAAGTAGGGCATTCTTTCCAGTCTGACACAGTGCTCTCTGCTGCCACCTCTGTCCATGTCAGAAACTGTCTAAAGCAGTAGAACATCCCCATAGAAAACCTCTCCTTTCCTGCAGGACATACAGCAGCTGATAAGTACTGGAGGACTGGAGATTTCTAAACAGAAGTAATTTACAGGTCTGTATAACTTTCTGATACCAATATATTAAACAAAATCTGGAGTACCTGTACCTGGAGCTACAAATTACAGATTTGGAATCAGCATTCTTTATCCTACGTGGCTTAGGGTTTTAGGAGGGCAGATTGGAAGTGACAGAATCCCTTTAAGGATGATGGTAATGGGACAACCCCTTTGAGAAGAACCATATTATTACCAGAAATCTCCCGGTCTTATTGGAGCATCCGAACAGCTTGGGTGGGTGATCATCCAGTTGGCTCTCGAGTAAAGGAGACGTCTGATATTCCTTCTTACCCCCCAGGGTGGACCAGAATACATCTGTTAAAGGGAAGACACCTATAGGATGAGCTATGCAGTATAATCCACAATATCATATGAGCCGTTTTATTACTTCATCATCATCATCATCATCATCATCTCTGTTACATAGTGAGTGTTCATCCTAGTGATGACAATTGCTTTCAGTCCATTTGCTCTATGTAAGATGTTACCTGTCCCTACAGACCAGTTCCTCTGGTTCTAATTGAGGAGATCTGTCTCTCTACCGCCACCTATAGGCAGCCACTCTGTAAGTCAATGTCTGGTGCTTTAAAGGGATATCTGGTTTGGCTAATATCCTTAAAGGGGTACTCTGGAGGAAATCTTTTTCTTTCAAATCAACTGGTGTCAGAAAGTTATACAGATTTGTAATTTACTTCTATTAAGAAATCTCCAGTCTTCCTATACTTATCAGCTGCTGTATGTCCTACAGGAAATGGTGTATTATTACAGTCTGACACAGTGCTCTCTGCTGCCACCTCTGTCCATGTCAGGAACTGTCCAGAGCAGGAGAGGTTTTCTATGGGGATTTGCTGCTGCTCTGGACAGTTCCTGACATGGACAGAGGTGGCAGCAGAGAGCACTGTGTCAGACTGGAGAGAATACACCACTTCCTGCAGGACATCCAGCAGCTGATAAGTATGGGAAGACTTGAGATTTTTAAATAGAAGTAAATTACAAATCTATATAACTTTCTGAGACCAGCTGATTTGAAAGAAAAGAAATGTATATTTTCATTGGAGTATCCCTTTAAGTCACATTTCAAGACTCTACTATGGGTGGACATCGACTTTTAAGGCAGTTACCTATAGGTGGCGCTAGAGTTACAGCTTTCCTAATTTGCATATCATGTGACATCCTATTGTGATTGATCTCATACCCGGCTCTTTGCCTTCTTGCACTTTTGTCCCTTTCCACTTCATGGTGGTCACCAGGTATTCTGTGCCTTTTATTTCCTCCTCATTTGCCCCCTTCCCGATCCACATGATGGCGGAGTTATTTGCAAGTTTCAGTACAAAAGCATCATTGGAATTGAGTGATTGGGCGTCAACGTCCACCTGCAGACAGAAACGGAGATGCTTATGGGGGAGTCGTGTCTGTGAGGTCACTTAAAGGGGTTCTCCAAGATGGCTACTTCCTTCCAAAAAACAGCCCCACCTCTGTCCTGAGGTTGTGTGTGGTACTACAGCTCCCACATAATGTATAGGATATGAGTATTGATCACTCCTTATAGAAGTATCCAGTCTGTTCTGTACCTCATTGATCCTGGTAATTGATCCCAGGTTCTTCCTCACTTGGAACAGGCGTATGGGGCGGGGAGGAGTCTGACCGCCCTTCCTGGATGTCCCGTCCTTGAACACGATGAGCGGCTTGTCCTTGAATATGGCCAAGAGATGGGCCGGTTCTTTCCCCTGGGAGACTCGAGTCTAGAAAAATATTATTATTATCATCATCATCATCATCATAATTATTATTTTGAATGTCGTCACCAATAGATTCAGAAATAACTTAAATTTTTTAGATATTTTACAAAAAGTCTGATTTTTTTTTTATTCACTTCCAGTGATTTCCCCCCCCCCCCCCCCCCCCCCCCCCACTTCCCCCCCAGGAGCAGTTAGTCCTGTTAAAGATAGGTGCCCCTGCTCCTGTGCTTACTGAGCAGTGAAGCATAGAGTGCATGGCTGCCACCTGGTGGTAAACATCATCACTTACAATCTGGGCAGGACACTCTGTCCCAGGCCCAGTGACTATTGACTGAGCATGAGGCTGACAGTGTATACAGCAGAACTAGGTACAGCAGCAGGGACTCCTTTAATGTCAACAAGGGTCCCTGCTCCTCTAAGCAGAAAAGCATCACCAAATCCAGGACAGCCATTAAATCTGATGGTTGATTTAGGGAAAAAAAAACTTAAATGAATCTCTGAAGTTAAATTCCTCCCTTGTAGTATTAAATTTGCAAAAATGACTGTCAATATAATTTTTTTTAGATATGTAACTTAAAAGGGTACTCCAGTGGAGAAACTTTTTCTTTTTTAAAATTAGTGGGTGTCAGAAAGTTATATAGATTTATAAATTGTTTCTAATAAAAAATCTCCAGTCTTCCAGTACTTCTCAGCTGCTGTATGCCTAGCAGGAAGAGGTTTACTCTCTCTAGTCTGACACAGTGCTCTCTGCTGTCACCTCTGTCCATGTCAGGAACTGTCCAGAGCAGGAGAGGTTTTCTGTGGGGATTTGCTGCTGCTCTGGACAGTTCCTGACATGGACAGAGGGGGCAGCAGAGAGCACTGTGTCAGATTGGAGAGAATACACCAATTCATGCAGGACATGCAGCAGCTGATAAGTATTGGAAGACTGGAGATATTTAATTAGAAGTAATTTACCAATCTATATAACTTTCTGGCACCAGTTGATTTGAAAACTACTTGCATTAAAGTTTCTATAACTCGACCAATATATATATATTTATATATATATATATATATATATATATATATATATATATATATATACACATACATACACACCCATGGTGTATCATTATACTCATAGCAGTCCTATAGTGTTTTCCTCACGTGATGAATACACCGGACACCAGTGTTACATGTGCACCCGTTCTCATCCAGCTCTTTGTCCATAGTATTGACTCAGCCCATTGACCTCTGTATAGACAATGTTATCAATGGACAGCACAGGGTGGCCGAGTCACCTATAAAGATCTGCTGGGGGGGGACGTCACTGGGGCACCATACTGTGCTGGTGTTTGCTTTAGTATATAGATTTATAGTAGTGAGTAGTTGTATTGTGTGACTGCTGATAAGAGGTGGCGATCGTATATATCCTATCATTCTTCTTCCATCTCTCCCGGGGACTCATTACCGTATAGCGCTGTAAACAACCGACCACCTCTGCAATGGCAGGTGTATGTGTGTGGGCTCCCCTGTGTATGTCCCAGCATAAGCCAGCCACATCTGTGCATTGTGCTCTCACCACCGCTCTCATGATCCCAACTAAATCAAGATCCGTCAACAGCAACTTGCTGATGGTTTCCATGTATAAAAGTGGGACAGAGTGAAAAAGAGCACTGAAAGCCATAACAATAGTACAGATATACTGCAGATTGTACATCTCCTGACTATACAGCCAATGGGGATTAAAAGTGGAGTTCCCCTTTAAGGCCTAACTGGATGGATCGTCTATGTAGAATATTAGCGGCTGAATAAATTAAGGAGGATCAAAGCGGGAGGAAAATGCGTGAAAAATGAAAAGCTGATTAATTATTCACATGGAGATAATGAAGTCATAAAGAAACAGAGGACATAATGGAGGAAGAAGAGAGGATGAAGGAGGCATAATAGCTTATAACGCTCCAGCGCTGATAACGTTACACTGACATGAGTGGCTCCGGCCTTCATGGAGCGATCCAGCTGCACCGTCAGGAAGGCCGACAATGTGATCTCGTCTTTGGTGGAATGATTCCCCTGCCTGAGAGGAAGAAGAAGAAAGTCGTGAACTTCCACTAATCCGCCATCTGGATGACCCCCAATATCCGGATACAGAATAGAATAGCCTGGAACATAACCTGGTAATCTGGAATATCAAGGAGATGGGTCAGGCTGCTCAATGGACCCTGATAATAGAGACTATGCAAACTATAGACTGTATCATCACTATTAAGTACCAAAGGCCTCTAAAGCGGAGATGTCCAAACTTCTATGTGAAGTCTGAAAGAGTTAAAGTAGTAAGGAAATCCCATGTACAAATCCCTCTAATCTGATCCTGATCTCTAGGTGGAGAATGATCTCTAAAAAAGCCTAAAAGCAGCTAATGTCTCCCAAATTACAGCCAAACTGAGGTTATGTAACTAATGATAATGAGATAAAGCTGCAGTAAAGAAGCGTGCCACTAGCGGCCTCTAGTGGTCAAATGTAAGAATACAGGATAGTGGGTAAGAAGTGAATAAATAACTTACTGGGGTTATTCAGAATTAGAAATAACACAGCTACTTTCTTGCAAAACAGCGACACCCCTGTCTTCAGGTTGTGTGTGGTATTACAATTATGATTCATTTACTTCAATGGAACTGATCTGCAAAACCCAACGCCCCAAATTGAGGACAAGACTGGTGCTGTTCCCTGTAGAAAGCGGCCATGTTTTTCTAAGCCTGGATAAACCCTTTAAATGCAAAGTCAACAATGATGTTTTCTCCATTTTCACTCACCAGGTATAAATCACTGTCCCTTTAGCTGAACTGTATAAAATAATGTAACAATCTCCACCATAGAACTGTCCATAGGTCTCCGGGTCTACAGGAACTCTGCCAGCGGCTTCAACTCGCCAAATCTTCAAGAGAAATCCCATAACAATTCACTGTATTAGAAATGCAATGTGGATATATATATATATATATATATATATATATATATATATATACATATATATTCATACATATATATTCTTGTATACAGGAGGCAGTGTTATAGTAGTTATATTCCTGTATATAGGAGCAGTATTATAGTAGTTATATTCTTGTATATAGGGGCAGTATTATAGTAGTTATATTCCTGTATATAGGAGCAGTATTATAGTAGTTATATTCTTGTATATAGGAGCAGTATTATAGTAGTTATATTCCTGTATATAGGGGACAGTATTATAGTAGTTATTTTCTTGTATATAGGAACAGTATTATAGTAGTTATATTCCTGTATATAGGAGCAGTATTATAGTAGTTATATTCTTGTATATAGGAGCAGTATTATAGTAGTTATATTCTTGTATATAGGAGCAGTATTATAGTAGTTATATTCCTGTATATAGGGGCAGTATTATAGTAGTTATATTCCTGTATATAGGGGGCAGTATTATAGTAGTTATATTCTTGTATATAGGAGCAGTATTATAGTAGTTACATTTTTGTACATAGAGGGCAGTATTATAGTAGTTATATTCTTCTATATAGGAGGCAGTATTATAGTAGTTATATACTTGTATATAGGGGGCAGTATTATAGTAGTTATATTCCTGTATATAGGAGCAGTATTATAGTAGTTATAATCTTGTATATAGAGTAGTATTATAGTAGTTATATTCCTGTATATAGGAGCAGTATTATAGTAGTTATATTCTTGTATATAGGAGCAGTATTATAGTAGTTATATTCTTGTATATAGGAGCAGTATTATTGTAGTTATATTCTTGTATATAGGAGCAGTATTATAGTAGTTACATTTTTGTACATAGGGGGCAGTATTATAGTAGTATACATTAAAACCAAATTAGAACTACCTCTACTTTTCCAGATCCATCATCCATCATGTTGTACTTTGCAGCCATTTTTGGAGAGGTGTGAAGTAATTTTGCATCAAACTCTGTTTGCTTTATATTTGCAATTTTTCCTTTGGTGACCGCTTTCCCGAATCCTTCGCTTTGCTCTTTATCCTTCCAGTCTTTGAAATACTGTTTAAACATTGGGGTCTCGCCTCCCTCTGGCAGGACAATAATCTATAACAGAACCATGTAAATCTCATATAAAAGCATTATAAGAACTGTAACAATGCACAGGGAAGAAAAAGTGATGCAGGAGAGCGAGAACAGACGAATAAAAGATAATCAAATATATTCCTTTATTTGCAATATTCACAACGAGTTTCAGATGGTGCTTGTCCCTTCCTCAGGACCATGGACCATTCTTATAATGTACAATCCCTTGAGCCCTCAGCATCTGCTTGTAATGAAGCTGTGACCTTTGTCTTCTAGAAATGTTTTTTATACTAATATAAACTGGTTCAGAGGTAAAAAATCTGATGTTACTGATGCTGTTATGTCTCTACTAGCGACATAGTGATCGTACGGTTACACTGTAAGGAGAGGTTCCTGGTCATTGATGTTGTAATGTAAAACATGGACCTGAAGAAGGGAGGAGCACATACTGAAATGTATTTTCCATTCCGGGAATACAGATACTGTATATGGTTTATTTTTTCCCAACCTCATTCTCTGGCATCATAATAGATAACAATGGAGGAAGACACCGCAGTGCACTGCTCTCCATACTGGTCCTCTTCTCCACTGCTGCAGTAGACTGGGTACATTAGGGGTTAATACCTGAGTATTCACAGCTAAATTCATCTTTTTCAGGTAATCTTCTGCAGTCTTCAGGGCCGTCCTCTTCTCTTCTTTATTAGACTTTTTGCCTAAAAAAATAATAATATCTATCTATCTATCTCCTATCTATCACAGTATACAGGTAGCACTATACCAGTTTGTGGAGTCCGAGTGCCAGCAGGGACGGCTCTGACCAAAAGCCACTTAGTTATATCAAGGAATTCCCCACAGCACGTCTTGTAGATCAAACAAAGTGATTTATTTCATTTTCAGAATTAGCAAAATAACAGCAACAGCAACAGTGCAACACAGCAAAAGTGAGTCTGATGCAACGTCTCTGCGGTCTCCAATGCTTGTCTCACTTTTGCTGTGTTGCACTGTTATTTTGCTAATTCTGAAAATGAAATAAATCACTTCGTTTGATCTACAAGACGTGCTGTGGGGAAATCTATCTATCTATCTATCTATCTATCTCCTATCTATCTATCTATCTATCTATCTATCTCCTATCTATCTATCTATCTATTTATCTATCTATCTATCTATCTATCTATCTATCTATCTATCTATCTCCTATCTATCTCCTATCTATCATCTATCTATCTATCTATCTATCTATCTATCTATCTATCTATCTATCTATCTATCTATCTCCTATCTATCTATATCCTATCTATCTATCTATCTATCTATCTATCTATCTATCTATCTATCTATCTCCTATCTATCTATCTATCTCCTATCTATCTATCTATTTATCTATCTATCTATCTATCTATCTCCTATTTATCTATCTCCTATCTATCTATCTATCTCCTATCTATCTCCTATCTATCTCCTATCTATCTATCCATCTATCTCCTATCTATCTCCTATCTATCTATCTATCTATCTATCTATCTATCTATCTATCTATCTATCTATCTATCTATTATCTATCTATCTATCTATCTATCTATCTATCTATCTATCTATCTATCTACTATATCTATCTATCTATCTATTATCTATCTATCTATCTATCTATCTATCTATCTATCTATCTATCTATCTCCTATCTATCTATCCATCTATCTCCTATCTATCTCCTATCTATCTATCTATCTATCTATCTATCTATCTATCTATTATCTATCTATCTATCTATCTATCTATCTATCTATCTATCTACTATATCTATCTATCTATCTATCTATCTATCTATCTATCTATCTATCTATCTATCTATCTACTATATCTATCTATCTATCTATCTATCTATCTATCTATCTATCTATCTATCTATCTCCTATCTATCTATCTATCTATCTATCTATCTATCTCCTATCTATCTATCTATCTATCTATCTATCTATCTATCTACTATATCTATCCATCTATCTATCTATCTATCTATCTATCTATCTATCTATCTATCTATCTATCTATCTATCTATCTACTATATCTATCTATCTATCTATCTATCTATCTATCTATCTATCTATCTATCTATCTATCTATCTATCTATCTTCTATCTATCCATCAATGTCCTATTTATTTATTTATTTTACCTTTCCAGACAAAGATCTTGTCTCCGCCATAGAGGATGAAGCATTCCTCAGTCAGCAGCATGGACATGGAGAAGGGGCTTTCCTCTGACACTGTGGTGATCTGCATGGATCCACTTTCATCTGACACCTGGAATACAGGTCACATCTTCTTATCTGTCACTAGGAATAATTCTAACAATATTGGTCATGGGTGAAGGAGTCTTCTCTGACCTGAGGGGCACTTATATCACCTGGGTGCATATCTATTATTATTCTAATACATATCAAGAAGTGCAGCAACCTTAAAAAAAAAAAGAAAAAAAAAAGTGTCTCCATGGTTACAGACTACAACCACTCTGTAGTCGGATCCTGTAGTCACGCTCTTTCTTCTGCCTTCTCTTTTATGCAGTAGATTAGGAAATAGAAGAACATGTGGCAGCATCTTATCCTGTTATCATGGAGACACATAGCACTGCAGAGCGGTTGTGAACACAAAACGGATCACCAGTGATCAGCGTAGGATTCTTGGAGCTACCGGTTAAATTGTCCCTAAATGATCATCTGATATGATGGGAGTGATCCTGATCGTGGAGGGAAGGATATACTTTTATCTTACCATATGTAGCTTGGCCTTCACCCTGTGGGTAACATCAGCCACATGGTCCGTGTCCTCCTCTCCCTCAGGTAACTTGGGCTTTGGACCTAAAATCTTCAAGAAATACAATGAGTCGAATAAGTCTATAGATTGGGGACTGGGTGTTAATAATAACAGCTCTCCGACTACAACCCTCAGTATAAGCGCACGTTGCAAGCGCACCCTCAGTATAAGCAGCAGTCTACATTACTTATATTGTATATACTCCTATATAGACCAAAGAAAATCGGCCTGTCCTCCAGCCAACTACACAACTCCTACAACAAAGGACAACAATGTAATCAATAATAATCTTTATTCATAAATTTGCATAAAATCTTGAGACAAACAATAATAAAAAAGCCATAATAGCCATGCACATGGGGCAAGTAATACAAGGAAATATTGAACAGTATTGCACAAGATCCAGTAAACCAGTTATGTAACAGTCTATTAGTATTGGTTCATTGCACAATTCCCTTCATGAAAATCATATATATATATTGCACAAGGCCCAGTGGCAGCAAGAGGAATTGATAAAGAAGGGTGAAATCACATAAAATATATAATACCTGTGGTCAAGGTGTGTGCACGCTCCTTGACCACAGGTATTATATATTTTATGTGATTTCACCCTTCTTTATCAATTCCTCTTGCTGCCACTGGGCCTTGTGCAATATATATATATGATTTTCATGAAGGGAATTGTGCAATGAACCAATACTAATAGATTGTTACATAACTGGTTTACTGGATCTTGTGCAATACTGTTCAATATTTCCTGTGTATTACTTGCCCCATGTGCATGGCTATTATGGCTTTTTTATTATTGTTTGTCTCAAGATTTTATGCAAATTTATGAATAAAGATTATTATTGATTACATTGTTGTCCTTTGTTGTAGGAGTTGATTACTTATATTGTAGTGAAGTTATCTTATCCTGCAGTCACAACCTCAAGAGCTGCATTCAACATTCTGCAGAATGCTCCTAAGAATTCATCACCACTGAGATGTCACTCTTCTCTAAAAGCTTAGCTGAGATCCTATGGCATTGTACATAAACTGGGAGAAATAAATGCAGTATAGTGAGTGCAGCTCTGGGGTATAATACAGGATGTAACTCAGGATCAGTAATGTATGTACACAGTGACCCCACCAGCAGAATAGTGAGTGCAGCTCTGGAGTATAATACAGGATGTAACTCAGGATCAGTAATGTATGTACACAGTGACCCCACCAGCAGAACAGTAAGTGCAGCTCTGGGTATAATACAGGATGTAACTCAGGATCAGTACCGGATTAGTAATGTAATGTATGTACACAGTGACCCCACCAGCAGAATAGTGAGTGCAGCTCTGGGGTATAATACAGGATGTAACTCAGGATCAGTAATGTATGTACACAGTGACCTCACCAGCAGAACAGTAAGTGCAGCTCTGGGTATAATACAGGATGCAACTCAGGATCAGTACCGGATTAGTAATGTAATGTATGTACACAGTGACCCCACCAGCAGAATAGTGAGTGCAGCTCTGGGGTATAATACAGGATGTAACTCAGGATCAGTAATGTAATGTATGTACACAGTGACCCCACCAGTAGAATAATGTATCAGTAGCTCTGATTGGTGCACAGGACATTTCTCAGGCATTACCTGGATGAGATCTCGGGACTCGTTCCCATCTTCAACCACGATTAGCTTAGCTCTACCTTTTCTTTCATTGCTACGAATGCCGTTGGCGAGCTGCGCTGCTTTAGTGCGTTCATACTTGTTGCACTTCTCTCCGCACCACTGGTAAATCTCCTAATAGAAAACACAATGACTTCCTTTAATTTAGTTTAATATAGTTTAACCAGGATTATAAAGATTTTTTTTTTTCTCCCAGAAATAGCGCCCCTCTTGTCCTGTGGCTGTTTCTGGTATTGCAACATTGATTCATGTAATACCAGTCACTGCCACATAGAGTTGAGCGGAGCTCTTCATAGATTAAAAAGCAGGAACTTTTGAACCATAGAGCCCCCTCTATGGTACACAGCTATTTCTCATAGTCATTCTCATACATTTCAGGAGGCAGAGAAAGGGCTGAGCTGTTTGGAGCAGTGCACACACAGGGATTTCCTCCCTTATTTCAACAGCCAATCACAGCACCTCACACCACATACTCCTCTCTGCTATATGACAAAGCGCACTGGACTAAACAGAGCGCACAGCTCTGGACTGATAATTCACACAGTACAGTAGTGGATGGTATGTGGAGGGAGAAGGGGTTACTGATGCACTGGTTTTGTAAAGTGTTATATAAGTTAAAAGGAAAGAAACAGCAGCATCACAGCAAGGAAAGGGTTATTCTATGCTCTAGACCAGGGGTAGGGAAGCTTGGATCTCCAGCGGTTGCAAAACTACAACTCCCATCATGCATGGACAGCCAAAGCTTTAGCTTTGGCTGTCCATGCATGATGGGAGTTGCAATTTTGCAACAGCTGGAGAGCCAAGCTTCCCTGCCCCTGCTCTAGACTGCTACAGCTGTTCCTGTTGCTGATGGACTGTGGACAAACAGCAGTAGATAACTGCTATTTACAAAGGGGGCAGCTGCCCAGAGCTAAATGAGAGGTCAGTGATGAGAAGGAAGCCTTCATTTACCTTAAAGGGACAGTGTTAATCATTTTCAGCAGACGGACTGGCTTAGTTTGTAGGTACACAGCCCAGGTTTTCTCTAGTTATCTCTCCTGCACATAGCACATGCTAAGTCCCTCCCCCACTTCCTGTAACTTGTCCTGATCTAGCTGTTGCTAGTGACAGATTTCCCCTGACATCAGGCAGTGGGCAGCAGATTGCAAAGAAGTGAGACACCTAGTGGCCGTGATTTTAGGGCTGTTTTTCTAGCATAAGGACTCACTTTTGGTTAATAATGGGATTTTTTAATCTGTTGGCTTGAAGTTTTTTAAAATGACAGCGATTTAAGCATATGTTACCCACCTAATAGTGATTGGCATAGCTCTTTGGATCATTAAAGTGTGACACTGCCCCCTATAGACAAAAAGGTCCCTCTGGGATATGTGTGGGGCCAAGAGCTGGTACAATTACTATGGACCCTCACTATCCAGTCTGGTAAATTGAATTGTAGGATTGCACATTGCAGGTAGAACGACCTTGTGTCAGCAGCGTTGGATGCAATATAAGGTAGGCTCAAAAGGGGGCGCCACCAATGCTCACGTGTTTCCTGTACTTTAACCCCTTGTATAGACTATGTGCGTCACAAACAACCTCATAAATGTATCACTCATTTACATACTATATCAGAGTGAAGGCGCGGTGCGAATTGGTGGAATTCTTTCTTTAAGCAATAAGGAAATTATTTTTACTCTTATAGGTTTAACTTTAGCTTTTTGAGTTATTTATTTCTCAGCCTATATTATCTATCTGTAATCGCCTGATACTCTATTATCTCACAATACAAAGGCCACATGTAAAACTCTGGTGTAATGAAAGTCCAACACCACGGGTTACCAATGGGGTAAATAATAGTTACCGCAAGCGGCACTAATCCTTGGAACCTGAGCTACAAAGAAATATAAGTAGGCTTCTTCTCTCCCCGGCCGATGGTTCAGTTCATTGCCCTGTATGCTACTACCCTGCCGGGGCAAAGTCGGCTGGGGGCGCATTCCGTAGTAGTTAGTATGTAGTTATTTGTGTGTGTACTTTTTGAATATTTTACTCAATGTGATTTTAAACTTAAGCGTTTCGTATAGGCGGGAAATAGGCTGAAAATGATCCACACTGTCCCTTTAAGGTAAATGAAGGCTTCCTCCTCATCACTGATGATCCCAAACATGATGAGCAGATTGCAAGAAATTCATTTGGGGTCACTTTGGATGAATCGGCCACTGAATTCAGTTTCGTTTTAAAAAGTGTTTAATGGGAGCAGGGACATCTTTCAAAGGCCTGCTCCCCCATACAGTACAAGGCTGGGTTCACACTACGTATATTTCAGTCAGTATTGTGGTCCTCATATTGCAACCAAAACCAGGAGTGGATTAAAAACACAGAAAGGATCTGTTCACACAATGTTGAATTTGAGTGGATGGACGCCATTTAATGGCAAATATTTGCTGTTATTTTAAAACAACGGCTGTTGTATTGAAATAATGGCCGTTATTTACTGTTATATGGCGGCCATCCACTCAATTTCACCATTGTGTGAACAGATCCTTTCTGTGTTTTTAATCCACTCCTGGTTTTGGTTGCAATATGAGGACCACAATACTGACTGAAATATACGTAGTGTGAACCCAGCCCAAATGTAGTAATGCAATGAGTGTGAGCAGCTATATGTTAGGCTGGGTTCACACTATGTTTATTCATCTGTTTTTACAAAAAGAAGTATGAAAAACGGTTGAAAAAACAGATGCATTTTTGTTAATTCCTTTTAATCCATTTTTCCATTGACTTCCAATATAAAAAGAATGAATCCAAACACATCCATTTTTTTTAGTGTACACAAAAATGTGGTCGACCACATAAAAAAATGGATGTATTTTAAACAGGTTTTTTTTACAATGGAAAAACGCAAAAAGGCATCAATTTTTTCAACCGTTTTTTTGTAAAAACTGATGAAAAAAATCCAAAACGTAGTATGAACCCAGCCTCACCCTTTATGCGTGTCTCGGTCATCAAGAATTTGCGCGATTATTAAAAAGAAAACCTGGGAAAGCCTAAAAGGTAACGCAGTGAGAAAAAATATTGGCACATAATTTTGGTGTGAAATAAACTTATAGGGATGAGCAGTTCAATTTAGAAAAAATCTAATTAATTCCGAAAAAAAAAGATGCAATTAAATTACCTTTTCTTTTTGTGATATTTATGCTGTGAGGGAATCCAGTACAGGAGCAGGGACTCCTCTAAAAGACAGGCGCCCCTGCACCTGAACTTAATGATTGACCACTCAGTATAATACCGACCCAGTCCTGTCAATGTTCAGGACCCAGCCAGTGTTTTCTTTGTGGCCACTGTTGATCACTAAGTAGTAAAAGCTTTTAGGATTTGGCCACAGACAGAAGCTGGAGGAGGTTAAGAATCTTCACACTGATAATATTTTGAGTTACATTTTGTTAAAAAAAATATAAAATGCCGTCCCCTTTACTCACAGCTCCAACATCAATGATGAAGCAATCTCCCGTATTGAAACTGGACCAGCTGAAGGGAACTTCTGTAGCCCGGACCACTCTTCTACCTTTGATATGAAGAACTCGTCGTGCCGTGAGGTCATTGGTTACTACATGTGTGAAACCAGAAGCCACTCCACCAGCCTGGGGAAGAAATATACTAATATATCTTATATAGATATAGCTACAGGAGGCAGTATTATAGTAGTTATATTCTTGTATATAGGAGCAGTATTATAGTAGTTATATTATTGTATATAGGGGGCAGTATTATAGTAGTTATATTTCTGTATATAGGAGCAGTATTATAGTAGTTATATTCCTGTATATAGGAGCAGTGTTATAGTAGTTATATTCTTGTATATAGGAGCAGTATTATAGTAGTTATATTCTGTATATAGGAGCAGTGTTACAGTAGTTATATTCTTGTATATAGGAGCAGTATTATAGTAGTTATATTCCTGTATATAGGAGCAGTATTATAGTAGTTATATTTCTGTATATAGGAGCAGTATTATAGTAGTTATATTCTTGTATATACGAGGCAGTATTATAGTAGTTATATTCTTGTATATAGGAGCAGTATTATAGTAGTTATATTCTTGTATATAGGAGCAGTATTATAGTAGTTATATTCTTGTATATAGGAGCAGTATTATAGTAGTTATATTCTTGTATATAGGAGGCAGTATAATAGTAGTTATATTCTTGTATAGTGGAGGCAGTATAATAGTAGTTATAGTCTTGTATATAGGAGCAGTATTATAGTAGTTATATTCTTGTATATAGGAGCAGTATTATAGTAGTTATATTCCTGTATATAGGAGCAGTATTGTATTAGTTATATTCCTGTATATAGGAGCAGTATTATAGTAGTTATATCCCTGTATATAGGGGGCAGTATTATAGTAGTTATATCCCTGTATATAGGGGGCAGTATTATAGTAGTTATATTCCTGTATATAGGAGCAGTATTATAGTAGTTATATTTCTGTGTATAGGAGCAGTATTATAGTAGTTATATTCTTGTATATAGGAGGCAGTATTATAGTAGTTATATTCTTGTATATAGGAGCAGTATTATAGTAGTTATATTCTTGTATATAGGAGCAGTATTATAGTAGTTATGGTTCAGGGAAGAAACAGAGTGCTGCACCTCACACCTATGGCTGATACTAGTGCCGCTAGGCTAAATAAAAAACACATCAGAATTTTGTGTATGAATTGATCAAGCCATACTGCCCCATGTACCTCGTGCCGGTATTTGATACACATGGGTCCCTACACTAAGTCCACACCGTATATATAGGAGCAGTATTATAGTAGTTATATTCTTGTATATAGGAGCAGTATTGTATTAGTTATATTCCTGTATATAGGGGGCAGTATTATAGTAGTTATGGTTCAGGGAAGAAAAAGAGCGCTGCACCTCACACCTATGGCTGATACTAGTACCTCTTGGCTGCATAAAAAACATCAGAATTCTGTATGTGAATTGATCAAGCCATACTGCCCCATGTACCGCGTGCAGGTATCTGATACACATGGGTCCCTACACTAATTCCACACTGTGCCGGTCAGTGACCACCACCCCCGCAGGCACGCACAGTCAGGGAAGGGAGGCCATGGAATGGCCCTGCAACCCCCATGCCACAGGACCAGACCCAAAAATGCCACACCAAAACCCAGCCAGCACCACCGGCGGAGGAAGCTGCCCCCAAACGGCACGAGTCTGGATAAGACTTGTGCTGTTTGGGGGAAGCTTCCTTCCTCCTGCAGCCGAGAGGCACTAGTGTCAGCCATAGGTGTGAGGTGCAGCGCTCTTTTTCTTCCCTGAACCGTATTATAGTAGTTATATCCCTGTATATAGGAGGTAGTATTATAGTAGTTATATACCTGTATATAGGGAGCAGTATTATAGTAGTTATTAATATGGGTGTAGAGTACGATCGGCACTGCTGGTATACCTAGCGTGTAGGACTAGATGTGATCCAACCTGACACAACTGATGCGGCGGGGTGCTCCCAGGGAAACAGGATGGCGTGTAAAATCACAGGTAGAAAGAAAGACTGGGGCACTCACCGGACTTGCAACTTCAGTTTATTTGCAGTATGGCTTCAATCCTAAGGTGAGGGAGGACAGATGGAATGGCGGGCGCTTACACCCCCGGGGGTGTAAGCGCCCGCCATTCCATCTGTCCTCCCTCACCTTAGGATTGAAGCCATACTGCAAATAAACTGAAGTTGCAAGTCCGTTGAGTGCCCCAGTCTTTCTTTCTACCTGTGATTATAGTAGTTATATTCCTGTATATAGGAGCAGTATTATAGTAGTATATTCTTGTATATAGGAGCAGTATTATAGTAGTTATATCCCTGTATATAGGAGCAGTATTATAGTAGTTATATTCCTGTATATAGGAGCAGTATTATAGTAGTTATATTCCTGTATATAGGAGCAGTATTATAGTAGTTATATTCCTGTATATATAGGAGCAGTATTATAGTAGTTATATTCTTATATATAGGAGCAGTATTATAGTAGTTATATTCCTGTATATAGGAGCAGTATTATAGTAGTTATATTCCTGTATATAGGGAGCAGTATTATAGTAGTTATATTCCTGTATATAGGAGCAGTATTATAGTAGTTATATTCCTGTATATATAGGAGCAGTATTATAGTAGTTATATTCTTATATATAGGAGCAGTATTATAGTAGTTATATTCTTGTATATAGTCACGGTAGAATAGCAGTTATTTTCTCATATTTTATTTCCATTTTTTAATTAAAGGGGTACTCTCACAGAAAATGTTTTCTTACAAACCAACTGGTGTGAGAAATTTATATAGATTTGTAATTTACTTCTGTTTAAAAATCTCCAGTCTTCCAGTACTTATCAGCTGCTGTATGTCCTGCAGGAAGTGGTGTATTCTCTCCAGTCTGACACAATGCTCTCTGCTGCCACCTCTGTCCATGTCAGGAACTGTCCAGAGCAGGAGAGGTTTTCTATGGGGTTTTGCTGCTGCTCTGTACAGTTCCTGATATGGACAGAGGTGGCAGCAGAGAGCACTGTGTCAGGCTGGAAAGAATACACCACTTCTCTCCATTATACTATGCTACTGTATCTGAGATAACTGTAGACCATAAAATAACTGAATCAATACTCTTTTTATTTCTCAGACTCCCAATATATGATTAATCTGGATTCTTGTACCTGATATTTGATACCAGCTTTAAAGTGACCTAGGAATGTGTTGCTCTCGCAGCCTTGGAGCTCCCGGTATTGTACGGCCGTCCCTCCAAGGTGATCGTCCATCTGGACGGTGAATATGGCTGCGGCTGTGCTCTCATCCTGAGTGCATTCACTTCCTAAGAAAGTTATATTGTGCAAATGTTAGTTACATTAGTTGCATTATATACATAGTATTATATAACTTTATCTTACAGAACTTAACGCCCAGATGTAGAAACTTCTCTTATTCCGTGCAGAATTGCAGCTGAATGACTCATGTTATAGCTTTGTACCTAAATATACTGGCAGAGGCAGAGTAGCTTGCTGGCGCCCCCTCTGGCCAGGGCACATGCTGCCTCAGTTGCCTCTTGCTGGGTGTCTTTACCCATGTCATACATAGAAGTTTATGTTAGATATATAATGTAAATATTTATTCTTTTGCATTGTAAAAAGAAAGGAACAAGTTTTTCCATTTCTTTGACCTGCGGGATACTTCTTATTATATAGTAACAGCACATCGGCCAATTACAGGCTGCCGGCAGCAAGCGGAGGAGGTTCCCCTCTAATTCCCCCATCTAACTCTGAATACTTTCTCTTTGCAGTATCTGTGGGAACAGCCTAGAACAGTGGGAGGGGGAACGTTGGCGAAAGCTTTGGCTGCCCAGGCATGATGGGAGTTTTAGTTTTGCAACAGCTGGAGGGCCAAGGTTCCCTACCCCTGGCCTAGATGAGTATCCCAGAGCATGGGGCTTAGATACCAGTGCTAGATGAGATACTCATAGGATACTCTACATTGGCCTGGGTGTATAGATATAAGGCAAATATGTCATTATCTGCATTCAAAACTTCAACTTTTCCCAGGTTCCCCCCCCCCCCCCCCCACCTCTCTCATTCACTGCTAATTATTAGGAAGTTGTGTCTTGTTGCATCAGACATGCCCCTGTCGGTTCTATGGAGAGGTTAGGGGGGAGGAGGGAGATTAGTCGGCAGCAGAGAGCCGAGAACAAAGGATTACACAGCAGGAGCGGTATGAAAGTCGGTATTCAGAGGTTAGAGGGGTCAGTGCTGACTTAAGAGGAAATAGCGCTGTGATGTAGCTGTAAATTAACTCGTTGTCCTGTTTTGGTGCCTCATCTCCCTCCACCCCTCCCCTCTCCATAGAGAACAATGAAGACGGGGGGAGAGCTTCAAACTGCTTTTTCATGATAAAAATGCATTTTTTGGCTAATAAACCCAATTACAAAGTTTCTTAAAATCGCCTGTACTATTGATTTCTGCAGAAAAAAAATTAAACAACAGTGACACTTTAATGAAACGCTTCAAATTGGCAGTAAAAAGTCTAGTGTATTACAGATGTGCAGGTTATGCATCCCCAAGTATAATACCCAGGGGGTCTCTAGTCTAGAATTATTACACAGTACTAAGATGGAAGCAGCAAGAGGTATATACAAGGTTTCATGGACACTTGGGTGCAACAATGATATGTTTTGGGTCCAGATAGCTAGTAGTCTGGAGAGAAAAGAAATATGGATAAAGTAATGATAGAAAGATATATAGATTTGTAAATTCTGTTAAAACAATCTTCACTCTTCCAGTACTTATCAGCTGCTGTATGTCCTGCAGG
Source organism: Dendropsophus ebraccatus (assembly GCF_027789765.1). Lineage (NCBI taxonomy): Eukaryota > Metazoa > Chordata > Amphibia > Anura > Hylidae > Dendropsophus > Dendropsophus ebraccatus. The sequence goes on from NC_091455.1 coordinate 208,689,731, forward strand.
AAGTGGGGTATTCCTTCCAGTCTGACACAGTGCTCTCTGCTGCCACCTCTGTCCATGTCAGGAACTGTCTAGAGCATGAGAGGTTTTCTATGGGGATTTGTGGCTGCTCTGGACAGTTCCCGACATGGACAGAGGTGGCAGCAGAGAGCACTGTGTCAGACTGGAAAATATACATAACTTCCTGCAAGACATACAGAAGCTGATAAGTACTGGAAAACTGGAGATTTTGTTTTACAAATCTGTATAACTGTGTAGCACCAGCTAATTTAAAACATATTTTCCTCTGGAGCACCCCTTTAAGTATAGCCAGACCAACCCTGAGGCCAATATGGACAAAGAAGGACAAACTGCTCAATATACAATATAGGAGAGGACCGATGGTCAGGTAATCTTCTGATGGACACAGGTGCATTTTTTTAGTTTAGGGTCCAGTGACGGATGAATCTGTTCTCATATTAAATTGATGCAAATAAAAAAATAAAATAAAAACCAATGAACACTTACCAAGCCAAAAATGCAGGTTGTAAACCTTAAAGAAGGGCATCTCCTTGGTGTGGAGCACGATATATGCGTCTCCTATATAGAAGTTCCCATACAGCTCCTTAGGGACCTCGGCCAGCTTCATCTTCTCGATCCTCCAGACTTGAAGTCCGCCATGCTGACCAGCTTTCTTAAACTCTAAGTGTTTCACATTCATGGCTGCCCGATCGCTGTGATCTGCAATGTTCTGTGGCTTAGCTGGATGCAGGGCGCAGATATAATATAACAGAGGGAGGGGGAGGGGGAGGAGGAGACTGCCATCACGCTGGAGACCTTCCAATCAGCCCATAATCACATCATAAACCAAGAAAGTACTTTGTACTAATAAAGAGCAACCAAGAAAGAAAGAAGGAACAATACAGATGTCCTAAAGGGATTCTCTAGCTTCTAATCTAAATAAGCCAAAGAGTGTGGGCTGATTGATTTCTTAAATTTTCTTTATAGGCTGATGGTTAAATGTAAAAATTCTTGCTCCCTGTAGCCACCACCAGGTGGAGCTTATGAGCTAAATACATGTGGCATGTATACAGCTCAATAATACAGTAGTATGCAATACAGTAACATCCTATACTTCTAACCATTCTACTCTAGCTTCCCTCGCTTTCTACTTTGTCTTCTCCTTTGTTTCTTTGTATCTATGGTGTAAACCCTGGACCATAGTGCAAAAATTCCTTCCTCCTTTTCTTTCTGTATCTACCTTCACTTTTCTCTCCTTCTCTCTCTCTTTCTGTATCTATTATCACTAGAGATGAGCGAACCTGGAG